>NC_140951.1:147205573-147255911 GCF_014529385.1 Adiantum capillus-veneris
ATTATAAAGCTTATTATCTCTAAAAACTTGAAATATTGTTTGAAGATGTTGCTTGTGTTCTTCAAAAAACTTGCATTAGATGATAATGTCATCAAAGAAGACTCCCATGAAGCAATGATGAGGTCTAAAGAGTCTCTCCATCATTCGATTAAAGGAGGCTTGAGCATTCGTAAGCCCAAAAGGGAGTACTAGATATTCATATAAGCCAAATGTTGTACAAAAGATAGTCTTAGGAATATCTTCACGCACAATGCTTATTTCATGATAACCACTTTTGAGATATATTCTTCTAAAGTATGTAGACTCTTGTAGGAAATCTATTCTTTATGGTTATTCTATTAAGTGTATGATAGTCCACACACATTTTATAAGTACCATCTTTCTTTTGTACTAATAGAACTTGTGAACAAAATGGAGATGATCTAAGCCTTACCATCCCTCTTTTCGCAAGCTAGTTCACTTGCTTCATAATCTTCTCTTGTTGAGCCTATGAGACTCGATAAGGAGGCTTATTAAGAGGTGAACTACCACGTAGAAGTTGTATGGTATGATAATCTTATCCTCTTTTGGGTTGTGGCTCCCTAGAATGTCATTTGTAAACACATCTCGAAACTCGTTTAGGAAATCAAACAATTATACCTCCTCCTTAGTTTCACTTTCTACCTTTAAAAAAATGTGTGTATCCTCTTTTGACAGAAACCATATAACAAGAAAGAGAACTTAACATTACTTTGTCAAAAGCTTGAGTCTGTACAAGTGTTGTAGTGGTACATGCACTATTTACATCAAGGGTAACATCCTTGCCTCTATAGGAAAATAAGACATTTCTTTTAGGAAACTTCATCCTAGTGGCAGCACACAATCAAACCATGGTGCCCCTAGGATAACAACTTCATGTTTGAGTGTGGAGATAAAGAAATCTTCTTTACCACGCAGCTTAGTACATGGAGATTAAGCTTCCCAATCAATGGAACGATTATGGCCTCTTGTCCCTTAAAAGCTCCATTTGCTTTCACAACATCCCTCATCTCAAAATCATGGATTCCTAGCTTAGTAGTTGGCTCAATAGAGATAAAATTGAGGATGGAGCCTGGATCAAAAAGTATGAAAGTATCAAAAAGTAGTTGCCCCTTAAAAGCTCCATCTACTTTCACAACATCTCTCATCTCAAAATCATGGATTCCTAGCTTAGTAGTTGGCTCAATAGAGATAAAATTGAGGGTGGAGCCTGGATCAAAAAGTATGAAAGGATCTAGCTCTCTTACTTTTTCCAAGCATAAGAGAGTGGTGATCCTTTGCAATGGACTTCCTCTTTTGAAGCTTCCACCATGGTAGCTCTAGGAGGGTCGTTAAGTTCATTTCTCTTAGGAGATACACATAAAAAATGTCCTTACATCAAACATGTCCTTACTCCCCACATTTCTCTTATGTTCATTTCTCTTAGGACATACACATCAAACATGTCCTTACTCCCCACACTTGAAGAACTTTTTATCCTTATGTTACTGCTCTATCTCCTCAGGTGAAAGTTTGTTTTTTCCTTTGTAGGCGTTGTCCTTTGCCTTTACTTTGTTTTTGTTTCCATTAGTCTTGCAGGAATTTTGCATCATGTTGTTATTTCCCTTTTGATCAGTTTGTTCCTTAGCTTCTATAGTCTTGGGGCCCTTCTTATTCCCTTATTGGAAGTCAATCCTCAAGGCCACCATTGTGTGATGTATGACCACCAAGATAATTACTCACTCATCTCCTCGGATAGACCGACACAAAATTGTTGCTTTTATTTTGCAAAGTCTATTTTCTTATAGATAGTGGATTTGAGATGTAACCTTCATAACTTATCCATATAATTTAAAATAGACTCATAGGTGCCATCTTCAAACTTTGCCATTCTGTAACGATCTTGCCTTTGACTTAACGACACATTTTGTACCCCTCCTTCCCAAGCACACCCCAATGGGGAGAAAGAATTTCTAGGATGGAGGTAGATGAAAGTGAAGAGAAGCATTCTTCTAGCAAAGAGATAATATATTTTAGCATGCTTAGTCTATGAGAAAGATTTTAGCATAGCTAGAATAATAGAGAAGGAGACGATGAGATTTCATGGATTTACTTGCTTGGATTTGCATGCATAGCCAAGTGCTTGAGTAAAGAGATAATCTCTTAAGCTGCCATGTGTGTGTGTGAGTGAGTGAGTGTGTGTGTGTGTGTGTGTGTGTGTGTGTGTGAGAGAGAGAGAGAGAGAGAGAGAGAGAGAGAGAGAGAGAGAGAGAGGGAGGAAGAGTACTTGCACTTCCAAACATTAGAGAACGTGAATGCCCAAATCCCCACAAGTACCCTCCTTTTTTCCCTTCCCCACAATTGCCAACAATCCCTAATTGGATAGTAGTTGCATGGACCAATCATAATTGAAAGCTTAAAGTGTAACTAGATGCATGAGCTTACTACACATGCCCCCCCCGCCTCCTTGACTTGTCTTTGGCTAAAGTACACATGCATGCACTTGTCCCACCACCCATTAAGCATATGTGAGCTACTCTGGACATGTGACCTAACCAAACTTGGAAGAGAAGGACTAGAGTCAACTTTCTAAAAATGGGAGGGTTTATCTAGTTTTAGTCCTTTGCTTTTCCGATTTATTAATTAAAAACCATAGTCCTACCTTCAATTTAAATCACATACATAATTTCCAATCCATGGGATGTAGCTGACATGACTAGTGCATGGAGGCTACAAGAGGTTGTCAATATTTTAAAAAATACACTCAACATTGGTTGACTTCAAATGCAACACTCAGTTGTATGTCAGAAAACCAAAGCTAGTCATCACATTGGTAAGCAAGTCATGGTAGTCCACTAAGATCCAAGGCTCCAAATTGTACCAAACTTATAGAACAAAGTAGATATGATCTAGATTCACATGCTTAGGGTCTCAAATACACTTTTGTACCACTTGCAAAAAAAAAAGATCATTATCAATAGGGCAGATTTGACCTAATCAATTTTGGTTTAGAATGCAACTAAAACTTAGCTTTGAATGCCCCAATACCTCTCCTATGATTAAAATGCAACTTTTATGCCTAGATAATGAGTTATAAGTTGATTAGCAAGATGATTAGAGATTTAAATTTCAATAGACCATCACAAGGGACTTACGTTCTTGCATAGAGCTTTCACTTGTGGATGCATAGAAGCAAACGACACTCCAAATAGACAATTTACAAGGAAGATACAAGCATCTGAATGCAGAGAGAGAGAGAGTACATAGTGCTTAGGGACATTGAAGTACATTTCATTATCCAAAAGTTGAATGCTTTTTACAAAAGTTGGCTTTTATAGCTTAGCTAAAATATTTTAGGTCAAAAGTGAATGATCTCTTAGTCCATATTTAGCTAGGATCAAACTGATGTAACTTGGAAGCACTTCGCCCCTCTCTGCTAGGCTCATAATTACACATGTAAGGTGAAAATTAACAAATTACATAATTTTGAGGCTATAAAAGTCCAAGTTTTTCAAAACAATGACAAAATAACAACAATGATGATGTCTCATAGATGTGGATATCTGATCATTAGTTAGCATTGCAGCTAACATTCCCCCCTTCGAGGCTGTGTTGTCCGCAACCCAATTACTTGTTGGCAAGATAGTATGTGGGTTGATGGGCTTTGTGTCTCTTTTGCAGATCCTCTAGTGCCATTTGATATCAAATGCAACGCTCTTTCTTAGCTAGAGTGATACACTGCATGGTTATCTTATTCCATTCTTCAATCTCAACGTATCCCACAAATTTGGTTCATATATTTTTTATGATGGGGCCATATATTTGTGATATGAAAGTGAAGAACCATGTATAGAACACTCCTTGAATGTATGTATGTATTAGGATGGGAAAAATGTTAGTCTAGCATAAAAACCATAGAGAATTTCATATGTGGAGGGTTGAATGGATAGATCATAGCACAAGCCTTTGTTGCCCTCCAAGAATGACATCCATGTAGTACCATATTTCTTTGCCTCTTGAACGGTCTCGATGCATGTGAGAATCATGTAGGCTACCTTAATGAGCGTAATGCAAGCCAAATTTGGTATTCTCTTAAGCATTTTTGTAGCCTTTGTGAGTGTCTTGATTATATGGGCCTCTGAGGGGTTTCCATCCTTTAGTGGTGAAAGCCTAGGATGGCTACCCCATCTTGACACTCTTGGCATTGAACACTGTGTTGGGTCCTTTGTCATATTGTTAGGAGCATTCATGTGGAGTATCAGGTACCTAGAATACTTTGTCAATTGGACTTATCTCCACCTTAGGTGTACCAAGGTTGAGTCAGTTTCCTATTCCCTCACTAGCCTCTCTTTGATAGATAGTAACTCAAACTTTATGAGGGGATAAGGCAGTGACTGCTGGTGCCAATATTCTTCTATCATTTTGGGAGTAATTTGAATGACATTGAGGGAGTGTAACACCCTCTCTTCCCGTTGCATGGCTCCTTTCTAGATTTTCACTATTTCTTCAAATATTTTGGCCTTGAGCTCGATCTCGGCTACAAAATTTAAGCTCTAGTGTCAGTAGAAGCTCCAGCTTTTGGCTTTGCAAGTGCTGTGTTAAATCATCAATGGGTTCTATAAGGCATTGGAAAACGTATAGAGCTTCCAAGTCACCCATTGGTGATTCTAGTGTCTCATCTTCCCTTGTTACCTACTTTCCTTTGTTGTCTTGTGTCATATTTAGGCCATTCTTTAAGTTTTATATCTCCTAATGGTAGGATTGTTCTTTTTTCATAAAATTGAGGTTCAGCTCTCTTTGTTCCATTTGCTCAATCTTCAGCTTTATCTCTAGATCTTTTGTGCCTCTTTTACAATGTTTAAAAGGCCATGTCAAATCCTTGGAGTGCTAAGATAGTTGGATTGGTTCATAGGAAATTCATTCAGGTCTTTAGCCCTTGACTCTGCTTATGCTACTTGGATATTTGCCACATCTAATTGTACTTGTAGTCACTAGGCATGGAAATTTGTATCCAAGAAACATGTGCTTATTTCCTTTAGCTTTTTCTCTTGCTCTTCACTTATTGTTGAGGGGTGTTGCAAGGTCATAGTCTTGTGCTACCTAGATATTTGCCACATCTAATTGTACTTGTAGTCACTAGGCATGGACATTTGTATCTAGGAATTAAGTGTTTATTTCCTTCATCTTTTACTCTTGCTCTTCACTTGATGTTGAGGGTTGCTCCATGATCGCAGTCATGTCTATCATTTCTTCCAATTGCCTTAGCCTCTTGCAAGCTTTTGATCTCCTTGTGGGATTGGTCATGCAAGCCATTGTACTCTTTAAAAAATGCTTTTGCCACTTTTGAGACATGTGGTCAAGTAGTGGTGTGTACTTTCCATTTGATGGATATGCTATTGTCAAGTGTACACTTTGTTCTTCATCTTGTCTATGACATGGTGACCAAAATTTTTGTAATCTTCAATGTCCATTATAGGATCCATTTGAAATGTGTTGGCTTCCTCCTGTCTACCCGAGTCTTCATCTCTTTGTTCCTCTTCACCTTGTTCATTGTCTTTAACTGCTTGATCCTTGGCTTGATATTTAGGTTCTTGACCTTGTTTCTCTTTGTCTTGATGTCTTTCCCCAATGTTTTCTTGATCTTGGGGTGTGCACAAAAAGGTTACCTTTTGGTGAACGTCGAGCCACCGACTCCTTGGTAGTAGATGTGGTACTCACTGGCATTGAATAGGCTTGTGATTCTTCTTTCTTTGCATCCCCTTCTTGGTCTCTCTCTCTCTCTCTCTCTCTCTCTCTCTCTCCACCCCTATAGACCATAGAGAAATTCTAGTCCAGCTATTGGATCCTCCGCGTGTTGGTAGAACATAGGGTTTTTGGTTCTTAGTTTGCTAGGATAGGGCTGCCCAAATTTCTCAAAATCCCCTTGAAGCCCTCTTTCCATCTTGAATGCTTCCCTCCCTCTTTATATATGGGTAGCTCAATATGATGGCTCTTCAATCTTTACAAGTGGTGGCACCTTTGCTTGCTTGTTACTTTAGGCACATGCATGACTGTGTCATGCAATAAGTAGTAAGAGATAGCTGATTTTGTTTGATGCGAATGTAATGGAAACCGGCCCATGAACTTTGAGAATAGAGGAATTAGGATAATTAAAGAGAGCATTCTTGTGAGACTACTTTGAGAACATAGAAGGTGAACTTAATTAGCGGTAGCAACATAACCATTATACTTAAGTAACTTGGCATGAACAATACTTTTGCGAGAGAGAGAGAGAGAGAGAGAGAGAGAGAGAGAGAGAGAGAGAGAGAGAGAGAGAGAGAGAGAGAGAGAGAGAGAATTAAAGAACTTGACAAGGGTTCCCCCTCCAATAGGCTTTTGTAATATAGATTCTCCCATAAAGAGAGACTAGGTATAATACAATCTTTGTGTTCCTAGTGACCTTGGTGATGCTATGAAGATGGAAAGCTTCATGCATCACAAGCGTAACATAAACTTTGTAAAAGCATTAACCATCCCTGGCCTTAGTCCCAAGGCCTCAAACACCTTCGAAGGTGGAGAGAGCTAGTGGGGAATGAGGATAGGGAAGAGGAAGAAGAATCATTCATAGGAGAAAGAAATGGTTCCTCACTTATCATCACTCTTCTTGCTAGCATACATAATAGGATAGTAATGAAGATGGAAATCTTAAGCATTGAAGCATGGCTCTTGGTTGGATTTGCATTCCATAGCCAAGATTATGGAGCTAAAAGCTCATTGGATCCCTCTTTAGCCCAGCCAATAGGATTCAAGCACACCATGTGGCTAAGCATAGGGAGAGTTTGACATGTGTCCATGTGCCCCTTGAGAAAGGGGGTGCCCTTTGGGTGAGTGGGAGTTTAAGTCAAAGATTCCCCTAACTTTGGGGCTTTCCCCCTCCTTTGTAAGGTCTCTTTTTGACTCAAGCACCTTACCCCCATGCATGGGAAGCTTCTCAAGCACCTTGCTCATCAAGCATGACAAGCACCTCAAGCACCTTAGTCATCAAGCACGACAAGCACCTCAAGCACCTTAGTCATCAAGCACCTCAAGCACCTTAGTCACCAAGCATGACAAGCACCTCAAGCTTGGGCCGGGTTCCCACCTCAAGCATAGCCCTAGCTTGCCTAAGGTCTAAGGAATTTTAACACTAACCTTTGGAGGTCTTTAATGAAGATAACCCTTAGGTCTTTTAAGCTCCATTAGATGCATGTTGCTCTTTGATAGACTATCTCCTTTTGGACCCCTATTGAGATGTCACCATCTCTCCTCTTATTCCCCTGCTGAGATAAGTCTAGAAGCACTTATTACAGATTGCTCTTTGGTAGACAATCTCCTTTTGGACCCCTATTGAGATGCAGCCATCTTTCCTCTTGGTCCCCTGTCTGCTGAGATAGCAATTATTACACATTGCTCTTTGGTAGACAATCTTCTTTTGGACCCCTATTGAGATGCAACCATCTCTCCTTTTGGTCCCCTTCTGAGATAGGTCTAGAAGCACATGTCTCTATTTTAACTCTTGTTCCTGCTTATTCTCCCACATTAAATGATCAATTTAATATGAGAAAATCATTTGGGTTAGCTTGGTATTAGATTTTATGACATTACCTCTCTCTTGAAATCATAGTTGCCTCGACTATGAGGCAGAGAAGATGAAGCCTAGTCATTAGTCCATGTTTCTTAGCAGTAGAGGATCCCTTTTTACCCTACAACATCATTCCAAGATGGATGAATAATCCATTTGGAGCTTGGGAGACTTAGCTATTGCGAGCATGTCTGCTCTTTAGTCCATATCATACTTCCAAAGTAGAGTGACAAGTTCTACTTGCTGTTTAGGAGATGTCGTCACCACAAACATGATCCTAAGCATGCATACTATTTAGATTTGTGCATAATAAAAAGAGAACTAGTCTTATAAGACAAAAACATTGTTCATTTAAAACGCGTTTTCATTTGCTTACTCTAGTGTAGCATTGGAAGCAGTGACTTTTGCACTAAAAATAATGGTGAATAGAATGGAGAGTAGCTAGGCCTCACCATCCCTTTTTCCACCAATTCATGCACTTGCCTCATGATCTCCTCTTGTTGAGCTTGGGAAACTCAATAAGGAGGCTTGTTAGGCGGTGAGCTTCCTAGTAGGAGCTCAATTGCATGGTCATCATCCCTCATTTTGGAGGTAGCTCACTAGGGATGTCATCAAACAATTAAAACATCTTGGAATCCAGTTAGGACATTATACAACTCTAATTCCTCTTGATTCCCTTTATTGTTACTTTTAAAAACATTAGAATCATATACGCAAAAATAGAGCTTTTCATTGACTTATCAAAAGCAACCGTATTTACCAGGGATATGGTGTTTTCCGACTCATTAGCATCTATGTACATGCTCTTTTTCGTGTAGGTGAAGTAGATTCTCCTTTCAAGGAACTTCATATTGGCAGCCATGCGGTTGAACTATGCTGCCCCAACGATAACATCCTCATGTTTGAGAGGGGAGATGAAGAAATTATCTTTGTCCACATAGCTTTGGACATGAAGCCTCAATTTTTCAATTAAGTGAGTAACTGAGACGTTTTGTCCCTTGATATCTCCATTGGCTTTCAATGCATCTCCCATCTCATGGGCTTGTATGCCTAGCTTGGTGGTCAACTCCGTGGATATGAAGTTGTGAGTTGAACCAGGGTCAAACAAAATAAAGGCATCATGCTCTTGCACCAAGCATAGGAAAGGAGAAATCCTTAGCAATGAGCATACTCTTTTGGAGCTTCAACCATAGAGGCTCTAGGCAGCTCATTGCACACATTTCTTTGGGGGCAAGCACGATAGGCCTGTCCTTGCTCCCCGCACTTGAAGCACCGGTTATCTTTGTGAAACGCTCTAGCTCCTCGGGACAAAGTCGATTCTTGCCTTTGTAGACTCATTGCTCCTTAGATTTATTGTTGTTGATAGAGTTGCTTTGGGAAGAATTTTGAGCATTGTTCTTCCCCTTTGCTTCATTTCAATCTTTGTTTTCCATGGGCTTGGCATTCCTTTTAGCCCCTTGTTGGAAATTGATGCGCAAAGCAACCATAGGGTGGTGGATTACATTCGTGATAGAACGAGGCTGTTGGGAGTTGACATACTCGGCCATTTCTTCAAGTAATCCCACACATAATTGTTGCTTTTGCTCAACAAAGTCTATTTTTTTAAAGACAGTAGCCTTGAGATGTAAATCCCAAAACTTGTCCACATATTTGTGGATAGACTCATGGGGGAGAAGCTTTAAACTCCGCCCTTTGCATCTCTTGCAAGGAATTGCTTCATGATGGAAACTCGTAGAGTTTTCCATGCCTTTGGGGCTTTGCCATTGCCACAAAGGCTAGCCCACCATTGACGAGCAGATTTTCAGAAGTGCATAGCTACATGGCATAGCTTGGAGGACTCCGTGAAGCCCTTGTCTCCAAAGGCCGCATCAAATTGCTGGATGAAGGCCAATACTTTGTTGGTAGCACCCAAGGTGCCATCATAGGTGAGAAAAGAAATACTATTTCCTCCCTCTTTGGACTTCTTGAGATTTTGGGACCTTCACCATGCAGGGTAAGATTTGAGATGTCCTCCTCGCTTGTATTCTCTAGGAGAATAGCTATTGATTTCGTCGGAAGAGGAGGAAGGTGAAGAAGCGGGAGAAGAGGGAAACCTCTTTCTTACCCTTTTCTTCATTTGTTTCCTCTCTTCCCTTTTGGAGTGACGAGGAGAACGATTGTGGGTTGACCGTTTCCTCTTTGGGAGGAAGTGGCGATCGTCTAGACCACCATCTTCATAGAGCCACATCTTCAGAGGAACCTAGGGATTCGCTTCATTCTTGTTCTTTGGATTCCTCCTCTCTTATGGGAGAGAGTCTTGGAGTCTCATCAAGAGGCCTCCTAATCTCTCTCTTCTCTTGGAGAGGATCCCATAAACACAAAGTTGTTGAGTAACTTTGGCTTGCAAAGCAGGGTTGCCCATAGCTTGTTGCAACCTAGTAAACAAGATAACTAACAAACATGGAGGCATCATCATTAGCACCTTCATGTGCAAAATCAAAGTTATCAATGTTCATTCTACTCTCTTGGTTATTGTCATCCATGCTAATTAAACTTATGTATAAAACTACTTTGTGCTTTGGTACCCTCATAAACCTTGGTCGCTACTCTTCTTTATCTTTGAAAATTAGTCCTCAAGCAGCCACACCCGTGGTTTAGACATTGTTGATTGCAAAGACTAGTAGAGAGGGTCTAATGTTACACATTTGTTTATAGCTCCTGTTGAGCTTGCTAGTAGCTAAATAATGGTTAAGCCAAAGGCGAGAGACTCCATTATTAAGACTATAGTTCCCAACGATGTACCTCAAATAAGTCCTTCTCAATCAAGATAATAGATCCCTGTCCCACTTACCCTATTGCAATAAACAGGCCCAACCTTTCATGGACAACTTAAGGACCTCTCTTCTTAAGCAAGAAAATAGAAACCAATAGCTGTGATACCAATATAATGAAATTTGGCCCATGAACTTTGAGAATAGCAGAATTAGGAGAATTAAAGAGAGCATTTTTGTGAGACTACTTTGAGAACATAGTAGGTGAACTTAATTAGCGGTAGCAACATAACCATTATACTTAATTAACTTGGCATGAATAATACTTTTGCAAGAGAGAGAGAGAGAATTAGAGAACTTGACAACAGTTGAGGACTAGATTTATGTGGAGCCGATCCCCTCTTCAATAGGCTTTTGTATTATAGATTCTCCCATAAAGAGAGACTTGGTATAATACAATCTTTGTGTTCCTTGTGACCTTGGTGATGCTATGAACATGGAAAGCTTCATGCATCACGAGCATAACATAAACTTTGTAAAAGCATTAACCATCCCCAGCCTCAGTCCCAAGGCCTCAAACACCTTCGAAGGTGGAGAGAGCTAGCGGGGAATGAGGGTAGGGAAGAGGAAGAAGAATCATTCATAGGAGAAAGAAATAGTTCCTCACTTATCATCACTCTTCTTACTAGCATACATATTAGCATAGTAATGAAGATGGTGAAGATGGAAAGCTTAAGCATTGAAGCATGGCTCTTGGTTGGATTTGCATTCCATAGCCAAGAGTGTTGGTGTAGGCACTCAACTTCTCAAAAAGCTCGGAGAAGGAGGTGGAGTTCCTCTACTTTCACTAAGTGAGAATACTTGAAACATGAGTATGAGAGAGTTGTATATCCCCCCCCCCCCCCCCCCCCCCCCCCAAGCATACCCCTTGCTTGCTTTGGGCGAGACCTCCTTTTTGCTCAAGCGTGAAGGTCATTGAACCCCTCTCCCCTAGCCAATCACATGTACCATGTATTTCAAGCACATGGGTAGTCTTTGGACACTCCTTACCCCTTTGAGAGAGAGAGCTTGAAAATATCTAGATATTTGTTGAATGGAACTAGAAGCTCATTGGAACCCTCTTTAGCCCAGCCAATGGGATTCAAGCACACCATGTGGCTAAGCATAGGGAGAGTTTGACATGTGTCCATGTGCCCCTTGAGAAAGGGGGTGCCCTTTGGGTGAGTGGGAGGTTAAGTCAAAGATTCCCCTAACTTTGTCCATGTGCCCCTTGAGAAAGGGGGTGCCCTTTGGGTGAGTGGGAGTTTAAGTCAAAGATTCCCCTAACTTTGGGGCTTTCCCCCTCCTTTGTAAGGTCTCTTTTTGACTCAAGCACCTTATCCCCCATGCATGGAAAGCTTCTGAAGCACCTTCCTCATTAAGCATGACAAGCACCTCAAGCACCTTAGTCATCAAGCGCGACAAGCACCTTAGTCACCAAGCATGACAAGCACCGCAAGCTTGGGCCGGGTCCCCACCTCAAGCATAGCCCTAGATTTCCTAAGGTCTAAGGACTTTTAACACAACCTTTGGAGGTCTTTAATGAAGCTAACCCTAAGGTATTTTAAGCTCTATTAGATGCACGTTTCTCTTTGATAGACTATCTCCTTTTGGACCCCTATTGAGATGTAACCATCTCTCCTCTTAGTCCCCTGTTGAGATAAGTCTAGAAGCACTTATACACATTGCTCTTTGGTAGACAATATCCTTTTGGACCCCTATTGAGATGTAACCATCTCTCCTCTTGGTCCCCTGCTGAGATAAGTCTAGAAGCACTTATTGCACATTGCTCTTTGGTAGACAATCTCCTTTTGGTCCCCTTCTGAGATAGGTCTAGAAGCACATGTCTCTATGCTTACTCTTGTTTACGTTTATTCCCCCACATTAAATGATCAGTTTAATATGAGAAAATCATTTGGGTTAGCTAGATATTAGATTTTATGACACGAACATCATGGTTTTCAAATTTTGGTGCAAGGAAGTATGGTATAATGAGAGAGGAGAAGAGAAACACACACACACACACACACACACACACACACACACACAACGAGAGAGAGAGAGAGAGAGAGAGAGAGAGAGAGAGAGAGAGAGAGAGAGAGGAAGAAGTAAGTTAAAAAGAGATATGGAGGCATGGGGAAGGAAAGAGCAGGAGAGGTATATAATGAGTAATGAATATCGACTTCTTTTACCTTATTGGTGCCTAGATCGTTCATGGAATCAAAACATGTCTCAAGCATGCTAATGCAAGCTTTAAGCTCACAGTTTTCCTCCATAACCTGATCTAGGGCTGCTTGGAGTTGTCTGATCTGATCAAGCCTGCTTGGTGCTACTACGATTGCACCAAAGCTCAGTCGAGTCCTTGCAGGGATCTTCGGGGTGTTCATTCTTGTGGAGCTTGTAAATATAGCATCCTTAAAACTTGTTCAAGGCCTTGAATGAAGTAGTTCAAACCCTTGATGAGGGTCTTTGACAACCTTGAAGAAAATATGGGAGACCTTTGAGAGCCTTGAGAGTCTTGAATGAACCAACAACTTGAATTGACGAGCTGTCAAGACGCAGTCAAAATGTGCAGCAAAAAAACGCAGCCAAAACCACCAAAACAGACAGCACCGCTGAACTGCTAAATGCCATCAAAATTAATAGCACCACTAAAGCCGATTCATAGAGCAGGGGCCTAGGTAGGTGCATGCTAAGGTATGGGAAGGGTTGGTTGGGCTGGGCTGTAACGCCTCCCCATAGAGTCGCCCCTCGCTTTGGGGGAGACCAAGGAAGTATAGATGGCAGAGGCTAGGGCAGTTAGAGAGAGAGAGAGAGAGAGAGAGAGAGAGAGAGAGAGAGAGAGAGAGAGAGAGAGAGAGAGAGAGAGAGATGTGGAGGAAGGAGGAGGGAGAAATCAAGAGAGGATGAGTGAAAATGAGGGAATAAGTGAGTGAGAAAGAGATGTGGAGGAAGGGGGAGGGGAGAGATCAAGAGATGCAAGTAGTAGTAAACTAAGGATATGGAGAAGGAGAGGGGGTAGTTGGAGGGGTGGAGGAGGAAAGGATGACAAAGGGGGAGAGGATGGCAGATGAGGAGAAGAAGAGAAGACAAGGAGAGGGTGGTGGAGGAAAAGAGTGGATGGCTTTGGTGGCCAGGAGGGCATCATTAGTGGTGCATGAGGCACCCCCTCTCAGAAAAAGAAAAAGAAAGCTAGCTCTATCGAGCTCACTCCATATCCTAACTCATGGTTGACTACCCAATTAACAAGAGATGTTTAATGTTAAGCAACCTTCCACATCAACAGTCAAGCTAAGAGCACAACTACAAATTTTATTCCATGGTAAGATCTCTCTTCAATAAAGTCAAGTCATTATGATCGAAAGATAACTTTTTGGCCTAACCGAGTTAATGAGCCCCTAAATGAACAAAGAATTTGCCCCAAAACTTCGAAGTATAATAAGCTATGCTCTAAAGGTAGCAAATAGAATAAGCTCTAGCTCAAAGAGTTGAGCTAATTAATAATATCACTCATGCTAGAATAGAATAGATGAGCATAAGAGTCAAAATCTACTTTACTTAATTGGTGAATAGGTGTAGAGTTTAACACTCATGCACAAGTGCATTGTGAGATGTGAGCACTTATCTTTGACAATATAAATCCTTCTTAAAGGGGTGGAAGCTTGAAAAGCTTGTTACTGGCTTTTATGGCGGCATTACTTTTTGAAGCACCCATCTTAAAGTTCACTTGCATCGTAGTTTTTTATATGCATATAGTTATCCCATGCATTAGACACTATTAACTTTGACCCATGAATTCACCTTCTAAGTCATCTTAACCACATGGCTAGTTCAAATTTCAACTCAATGGAAAATATTAAAGTTTACCTTTTTATCTTGGCACCCACATCATTCCAGACCCCATTCCCCATTTAATTTCAAACCTCTCTACTCATATTGGTGTCTAACCATTAAGGCCTATTGACTACTCACTCTATCTTTTGGCTATGTTGATGGAGATGCATATGAATTTGTAAGATAAGAGGCATTGAAAAGCTCTACTTTTAGTTTTTCCCCGCTCTTGGTAAGTATCCTTGGTGATATAAGGGACTCAGAGCACTAGAGGTTTCAACGGGGAGGATGTCAAGGTTTTCATTGGCAATATTTGTTTTAAGTACTTGTATTTGTAGTTGTGTTTGGACCATAGGATATGAGGAGAGTTATTAGTCCCTCTATAACATTTGTGTCGTTCCATCCGTTGTCTAACATCTCTTTTAGATTCATAAACTAAAGTTCCATCATTGAGGATTTCTTTTGGATGCTGAGTGTAGCAACCATTGCACTTGTCTTAATTTGAAGCAAAGATTTCCCAAGCACACTCCACATCTAATGTGAAACCATATTACCCTTTGCTTTACAATCAAGTAGAGCTAAACATTAGACATTTATAGATTCTTGTAGGTGGTATCAATGTTTGGCTACAGTTATAAGCGAACGCTTTACCTTTGTCGTTGTCTATTGGTGAAGTGTGTGGTTACCTCCTTGGTAGAGCTTTGTAGTTGAGCACATTAAAACGTTTTGATGTAGTACTACCTTAGTGGTTGGTTCTTCAAAGACCTTTAAGTTCTTCGTATATTTAGTGGTTGCCATTGGAAGCTTACTTTTGGGGTGCATTTGCTTTGAATCTTTGAGCAAAGAAGACTTAACCATGGAGAATGCAATAATGCTTAGACATGGGCCAACATTGATGATAGTGGTTAATTAAAATCCTTGAGCTTTGGGAAAAGGGCTTCACTCTTTCTAGTTTTTTCTTGGTGTTGACACCATTCTGTTACTTGTTATAGAGCTGCTTGGACTTGGTGGGGAATCAAAATAGCAAGCTTTTAATTCAAAACCTTCGTAAAAATTTAGAGGTTTTGCAACAACTCCCACATAGAAAGAATGTTCTAAATTTCTTATCTCTTTCCTTCAACTATTATCATAGCATGTAAAATCCGTGAATTGTAGAAAAAAAAACTATTTATTTGGTTGTTTGTGAAGATTGATCCAATTTTTTATTATTATTGTTGTATGAATTTTAAAGTCACGGGATTTTAAACAAAAAACAATGCAAGTCGTGGTGGGAAAATAAAAAATGCCTTCACTACTAAGAAGACACACATAAATTGTAACTGCTCAAAAACAAAAATATGTTACGGAGACATTCGGCGGGACAAATTAACCAACATGAGGAGCCCGAGTATTTCAAGTGTTGAACCAAATAGATTGCGAGAAGCCAAGATTACGCGGGAAAGGAAGCCACACACTGAAACTGTGAGTATGAATCGACCACAAAATAACTCAAGAGAACCTTAGTGGGTTTGTGTAGATTACTACAAAAGGAGGAGGCCAAAAAACTAGCACAAGTATTTGTGAGAGAAATTTAAGAGAGATATAGAGCATCGTACATAGAGAGGGAAGGCTTTACAGAGAGAGGTGAGCATAGAGAGCTTCTTGCAGGGCTTCTACTCGGCTTCTCTCATCTTCTTCCTTGCGAGGCAAGTAATCTCTTGGAGAGGTCCTCGTAGGCAGCCGTCATCTTCTTTGTGGAAGTACTCTTCTTCACTACTCAGAGAAGGTATGTGAGCTACACACCCTTTCCGTTCTTGATTGTCGCATAAACAAATTGAGTTATAGTGAATTCTTGTCTATGTTCATGTCCATTGAAAGAGAAATGTGTATGCAATTCATCCGTCTCCTTTTATGCAGAGAGCGTACATCTATGCCAGAGGTAATCATAAGATTTCTCTTTCAACTTTATGCTTATAAGTATTTTTTTGTAACGTGGTTTGACTAATGATATAAGGCTAATTGCGCATAAGGAATTAGGCATGTGTGTGGGAAGGATCAAGGTAAGAAGGTGTTCAAAACTGAAATTATGCATAAATGATAAAAACATATATGTTAAATTAAAAATATCTCCTATTACAGACCTCGGATGAAAATTCTGTCCGTGATAGGTTGACTAAAATTTTATTCTCTTCAATTTATAATTGATGACCATAGGCTGATTCTGCACCAATTTTGAGTTATTTCAAATTTTTTGAGTTGTGGTCTTCTTGGGTAGCTCAAGTCGTGGGCCGGATATAATGTCTATTTTTCTTCCAATGTGTATATCAGAGTTAAGAAAATCAAAATGATAAATATTTAATAGACCCAGAGAGGTGAGGATCTCTCATCGCACGAGCCTAACTTGATGTGTAAACATAGAAGGGTACCATCCTTGCAAAATTTTCAATAAACACACTTACAAAGATTACAAATGTGCTCATGAAATTCAAATAGTAGAGAAGATCCATAGGTGTGAGGGTACTTAAGCTACTACTATGACCTCCCAAGGCGGTGTGTCTTAAAGCCAAAGTTGTATATCTATTACATGGCTAGTTATGGCATACATGTAAGTAGGCACAATACTCTCAACACAACATTGTCTTACAACAATGCCTTGTAATGTGCAAATCTCTATCGTGTCACAATTTGCAAGATGCATTTGTGCTACATTTGTTTAATGTAGTTGAATATTCCTCATGTTTTTCATCTTGTGTATATATTAGAACTAGTGCATTTTATGATAACATTCTAAGAAGGAAGTCAACAAGCACCTCTTCCACCATTGCACTTCTTAGAAAAATACAAATTTGTGAGAATTCTTGCCTTGCAATCTCATTGTAAAGATCTTTTGTTCAATAGCTATGATTGTAGCACAAGCTAAAGTATAAATGTAGTAGCATGTAGAAATATTTTTGCACATTGCATCAAGTCTATCTAGCCTTCCAACCTTTAGTTTTGGGCGCATTCCTTGCAACGGTTCACACACCTACATAAAGAATATTCCAAGAAGTCCCTTATGCATTGGGCAAGATAAAGCAACCTCAAATTTGGCATACATGTCAACAAATGCACTACCAATAAGAACATTCATCTATAAGGATCCTACCTTCAAATGGTGTGAATTTTTTCTACAACTCTTATTGTGGTGGAAGTTTTTGATGACATTATTCAATGCATGTGGGAAAACACCCTCACATTGCACCTACTAAAGGAAAATTAAGGTTTCTTAGCTCCACCTTTTCTGAAAGAGAGTTATTTTGACCACTTGTCATTCATCTTAAGTGTGCATACATATCCATGAGCCCCCCATCAAGCTCAATGTGGTTTTGCAACAACACTTGTCTTGTAATCTCGTTGTGACTTTGCTTTTGAGCTTCAGCTAAGATGCACAACTATGTCACTATACTTGAAAATATACCCTCTCAATCTATCTCCATGAGTCATCGGTCTTTCATGATACCTCACTATGAATATAATCCAAGTGACAATAGTTCAAGAAGAAACTTTTTCTAAGCATGCATCGCATGTGCAATTTTTCCCTGGTCAGAATTCTTGAATGTAAATTAGACTGTTAGTGTGTAGCTTTACATCATTTGCATATGACAAATTCCAAGTGAATGTTTCTCCTTGATTGGGTCACCTTCCGCTTTTCACTAGCAC
This sequence comes from Adiantum capillus-veneris, assembly GCF_014529385.1. Lineage (NCBI taxonomy): Eukaryota > Viridiplantae > Streptophyta > Polypodiopsida > Polypodiales > Pteridaceae > Adiantum > Adiantum capillus-veneris. The sequence continues at coordinate 147,223,469 of NC_140951.1, forward strand.
TATCTTGAATTTATCTGGAATGCTCAAACATATTAGTGCATTTAGGGGATATTCTCTTTCTACAAGATTGTTTAAAACCGTGCTTCTCATGCCAATTTGTTTGCTTTCCCTACGATCCAATCACTCATTGAAATGAACTCATCTCCTTGAAATGAGAGGGTTTGTTGCCACGTGGATGGATCTAAGGCCTGCTTCGACTGCTTCGGCTTTTGAATCATGTGCCAGTTCGGCTTCAGAATCTGTGTAGCTAGGCCGCGTCGAGCGCCAACTGGCTCGCAAACTCTCGAGCTTCTGCATGAGTCCTGATTGCGCCCTCGAGCAGCTGGCTCTGACTGTGCCACTGAGCTCCTGGAGCAGCGGGCAAAAACCCTCGACCTCCCTGCAAAATAGCGTGCTGCACCCCTGCGGTAGTCTCAAGGACCAACTGTGTGTGTGAGAGAGAGGGATCCTTGATTAGCGGGCAAATCATACGTCCTCTCCAAATCTATAACAGATTTCTTGCGCTCACTCTCGAGCTGCTGGCAGACCATTGAAGAGCTCTCTCTCTCTCTCTCTCTCTCTCTCCTTTTATTCCTTATAGAAACTGCCCAGTCGTGCTGAAAGAGCTCTCTCTCTCTCTCTCTCTCTCTCTCTCTCTCGCCACGCCTTCTCCCTTGCCCGTGTGCTCAATGATGCCCGTCTCTTACTTGCCAACGTGGGCTTCCAGCACAGCGAGCAACTTTCTTCCACCGGCATCCATGGTGCCAACACCATTTGATGCGTGACTACATTACTCTTCCCTTACTCTTCATCCCCAGTAGTAGGTGTAATCTATGGCACAAATTCAAGTTTGTTTTATTCCAACCTCGCTTATGTAATGCCATTGAAACATTACATTGAATCGTGAATAAAAGATCTCTAGGTTTTTGGTGCCCAAGAGTGTTGTATTGATAAGAAGTTCAAAGTTTGTATACATATGTATATATCAAAGTATATTCAGTTTTGAACTTTGGTTACAAATCAAGTCGTGCTTAAGAGTTCCAGTTCCAGCTTTAGCGCATTCTGGCATGAGTGTTTGAATGTTAAGTTTTCAATTTCATTCTTAGGTGTGATACAACAAACAAAAGATTATTGGACTTTGTTTTTGGACTACTTTTGAGGGTCTTTACATTTTCAGCAAAGAATGGTTTTACTGCCCACCACCAAGATCACTTTTCATGGAGCATGAATTTAAAAGAAACACAGTATGCAGAGTTCTACCGAAGGCAAGTGGGGGTAATCAGAAACTTTTAGTGTTTGCTCGAACTAATTAGACTCTTAATTCAATTATAATCCTCCATTGAATCTCCACTTAGTGTATGGGCCAGCTATAGCCATAGATTAACTATTTACCTGCCCTTTTCAACGTTTTAGTTTCTTTTCCTGTTGATGGTTGTACTAGCAAACAATGGTGTAAAACCCAAACCCATGGCAATGAGTTTACCCAACCAGTAAGCAGGTGACACATTTTCTTTCCCCCCTTTCTCTTGCATTAATGCGTATACTCACTCAATTCATCACAAAGGCTGCATGTGTGCTAGAACTAACTTCATTCGATAACTCACTCAAAGTTATCTATAATTCTGCTTTCTGTATTAGGAGTTAGGTTTTCCCTTTAGGGTCCTAAAGTTAAGTGCCAAATTCACAAAATGTCGTACAAATGGATTGAGGCCTAAGCAGTGTTCTAAAAAAAGTGGATTTAATTAGTGTATGTTTAACCAGCTATACTTGAAAAATCATAGCTACCTTCCCTCGAAGAAAACCAACAATCTCAAACGCTTCAACTTTTGACCTAAATTTCGAAAAAGTTTCATATGTCCCTTATTTTCTTTGATTTTGTATTATTCTATGTGTATTGTGAGGTATGGCTTATCTTTGATTTCTTTATGTTGTCGCAAGCAGCTACTCCGCCGGAGGCGGAGTTAGTCTCACGATAGTGGATTGCTTAAAAATAACACACTATTTATACTATAGATAAAGTGGGGAGGAATTCCAGTCCCTCCCTCAACCACGTGCCGAAAACAACTTAATCTGGTTAGACGCCTCAAATAGTTTGATCCGGTTGTGTTCCCTATAGCCCAGGCGACAAGCGGATAGCGCATGCAGAGAGAGAGGCCGCCGAAGGCGGCCGGCCATACTAGTATCAACTAAAATAGCACTACAACATCTAACTCCAAAATAGCGTATGCCATTCTTCTTTCTATGTCCAATATGGGACGTAATTGTTTACTATGTTTGCATGATGTACTTTTTTTTCCAAAGCTTTGTGTATCAACAAGCCCTCACATGTCACGTTACAAAAAGCAACAATACACCAACAATGCCCTCCCACACCCACCCTTGTAGTAGTATCCTTTGGCCTACCATTGTCCTATTCTCCATTATCTCCCTCACAAAGATAAATATTCCCCCCCTTGCTTGAGCTCCTCTCTCTCTCTCTCTCTCTCTCACACACACACACACACACACACACACACACACACACACACACACACACACACACACACACATTACTGATCCAACAAGAACACAATTTTTTTCTCTTTAAAGTCAAGGTATTGAGATTACTGCTCATAAATCATCTATTTCTACAAAAACTCCAAGTAAAAGGCTTTTTTAATAAGCAATCCATTGGTGCTGTTACAAACAGGACAAGTATTGGCTGCATAACTAGACCCATGGTGAAGTATCCCCTAGATCTGCCAACTACACTAGCAATTGTTGTCAGTCCTCCATAATTCTTCCCTTAAATACCATATAAGGACTTACATATATCTTTTTTCTTCACAACATTTTTGGTTTGATTAGGGCACATGATGATGACACAAAATCAATGTCATCAACTTCGATCAACTCATCCTTAATCTTCTCCACTCGCGCAACAATGAGCCCTCCAGGCTCCAACATATCCACTTTTTTGACTCAAGTTTTTGATCCCAATGTTATCATTGGAAGAGGAGATAATGGTGTTGTTCAGAAAGTGGGCATACACAAAATGCATATGTATTGCATCATTAGGACTACTCGTCGCGTATGGATGTGTCAACACCGACACTGGGATGGCTATGTCCCTTTCACCCATAGGCAAAAATGTGCGTCATGGCACCAACTCATCAACCTCTAGCATGAGCATACCAAAGAACTCCATGTATGTCATCTCTGTCTATGTCTCTAGGGAGAAGACCTGCTCTACCTTTGCCCGTACAAACTCTGACAACACCTGATGTGTCTCCCTATAGTATTGCCGCTCTACCTCTTTCTCTACAGAGTCTACTGGCAAGTGCTACATAGCTAAATTCTCTAGCTTGCGAGCATGGTGGAGCTCACCCACGAAGGAGGCATGTCTCGTCTCTTGCTCAAAGCATGTCAGCAACAAAACCAAGACTATGCCGTCTTGAACCTCAGTCACATGCATAGGATATACCAAGCCCCTACGGGCTCCTCTTGCAATCCCTAATGAGCTACGGGCCGCTCCGGATGGGGGCTAGAGTAGAGCCGATGCCGCTCTTGCTCGTCAGTCTCCTGCAATGTCGAAGGTCGTAAAGACGATGTGCCATGCAAAACCTTCGGAGCCAAATCCACTCCAGAATGAGCGTGGGAGGGAATCCGATGGCGAAGCTTCTCTGGAGGAGAGCCAAAATGCTCTCTCTCACTCTCGCTAATTTGAAGCCGAGGAAAATGTCATCAATGCAGTCTTCCGTCGTCGAGCAGAAGTGCTGATGCTGTGGCCGCCTGTGCTCAAAGTTGAGAAAACGCTTGATTTTGCCTTCCCCGCCGGACGAAAGCGCCGATGCCGTAGCCGCCTGTGGTCGAGGCCAAGCCAAGCCACCAAATCAATGTCAAAAATTGATGCCAAGAAGATGTTGCGTATGCTCGAAGCCGAGGCTGAGCCGCAGCAGGGAGTCAGGCGAATGCCGGTGGAGACCTGGGCTTACTTGCCCATGTGGCCAAAACAATACCCTCTCTCTCTCTCTCTCACATCTCTCAAGCTATCTCACGCTCAAGTGTGTGAGAGGGTGTGTGAGAGTGGGGCGGGGAGTCGGGGGTCGGGATGTTGAGGGGCTTGGTAGAAACAGGGGCTTGCACACACTTTAAGTGTGTAAGTCAAATTTAAAAAAATAAATTTTATTATAGAACTAACAAATTGCAGGCCAGATCTGACGAGCAGAGTGTGTGAGTCTGTAGTAGGGCTCGATTCTCCTTGTTGGCTGCAACTCGTGAGCTCGACTGCAAGCTCACTTTCATTCCAATTCTCAATATATTGCCCACTAGAGCCCGGTTTCAATGTTGCACCGTTTGTGAAGCGGATGCAATGTGTGTGTGTGTGTGTGTGTGTGTGCACACACATTCACACACTCTTCCTCGTCTCTATTTGCTCTACTCCCACTTGTTGCCGATTTCTAGCCCAACTCACCTGCCCAATTGCTTCTTTTTGCAATGCTCCAAGACTTCAAGGCTTGCTTACCTAACTTCCTGCCAATCCCGCCATGCTCCCAATCTTCCAAAGGGTCCCTGCACATGCTGCGTAGCCGGGCTCGAGATCCGGTGCGCTGTGCTCTTCCTCCAATCTACACTGAGCTACTCCAAGCTTCTCTGGCTCTCTATGTCAACCTGCAGATATCTTTCTTGCTAATATTCCTTGAGAATCCTCAAGATTTCTCTTCTTTGAGGGGAGGGCTGTGCGCACCGGGTATTTGAGATCCACTCGATCTTTTCCGAGTGCAGCCAAACCTCACCGCATGCATGCCGAATTGATGCAGCTAAGCGTCGAGCTCTGTCTGAGGTCCATCATTGCTGAGGGATCACCGCCGCCACCAAGTTGTAGCTTTGATACCACTTCTGAGGACACGTGTGCGCAATACAGTGCGTGCGGGGAAGGGGAGGAGCACAAGAGTGTGGGTGGAGCAACCTCAGAAAGTGTATGAGTGAGAAGCTCCAGATTCATCATATACAAAGAATAAGGGTATGTACACAGGGTGGGTGGGCAACTAGACACCGGACGTCCGGCTATGGGCAAAGGTGCAACGCCTTTATCCCAACAAAAGATTTATCACAAAATGGACCTTTATACAAGAGGTGGTGGAAAGCCCTTTGGGAAGTTGCTACGTGTCACAATGGCTTCATTAGGAAATAGAGAATTAGAGAGGTGGACAAAGTGGAAGCTTAAGAAGGAGTTTGTGTAGCGTTGGAAGGGAAGATAGAGGATTAGAATAGATGGGCTTCCAAGATTCATGCAAGCATCATCGACAAGAAGGGTGTCATAGTGATTTTTCTAAGTCACTTGCAACTCTTGACTCTGAATTCCAACTTTCCCCATAAATAGTTGTTTTTGAGTGCATATGATTGAGCTCAAAGATAGAGGATCTCTTAAAGCTTGGGATCCATCAACACGTGTGCTTACTTTTGATTGGCTCTTAAAGCTCCTTAAAAAAAAACCAGAGTGTTTTGTTAGCTGCATTTGAAATGAGATAATGTGTAGAAGTGGAGGTAGAGGGAGAGGGTGAAAGGGAGTAGAAGTAAGAGAGTCAAGGTAGAAGCAAAAGAGGAAAGAAAATAGTACGACACATCCTAATCATATGATATTAAATTTATAATGTAAAACATCCTTTTGAGGGTGCTTTATTAATTGCATTTGGCTTTAGAATCTTTTTACCAATTTATGTTTGTGTCATTTCAACATTCAACAAGAGTATAAGTCCCTGATGAAGAAGAAAATTGGAAAGAGAGAGAAAAAGAGAGAGGGGAGAGAGATTGAGCTTTATTTTCATCGAAAGCATGTTACCTTGTTTTTGATGGGGTGCCATATCTTGTGCATTGCAATAATGATGTCTCAATTTTGAGGTGTATACCTCGTAAAAGAACCATAATAGAGGTCAGAGTTTATGTAATTTAATACTTTGGATTATTTCTATTTTATTTGAAATATAATTGTTTATTTTTTATGTTTTTTGAATAAATAAAATCATGCAAGTTTCCTTGCACAAGGGAATTTACATAGTCCTTTCCAAATTTTATAATATGAGAGAACGTGTTGTTCCCATGACAGCGTGCAAATTTTAGTGTGCTCTTGTCATAATGAGTGAAGAATTGAAAGGCTTTTACAAACCTTTTATTTTGAGGGCCATTTGGTGATTATTATAACCAATGCAATGCTGGGAGGGTTGAGCCTTTCTCATTGAGCTTCGTGACATTCTTCATAGCCACCTCCCATTAGTATATTTCTGCGATCCCAATGCATTCCAAAAGATCTCTCTTTCAACATCTATATGTCAATCAAAACATGGCCAACATAACATCTTTTCTCAAGGAGCCCTTGACTAGCAATATCATGATAAAGCCAAGCATGATAATGTAGTACTCTTTGTATAGCATGATGACATTTTTTTTTTCTTATGCTAAGTATTTGGCCCTCATTTAGTAGACGTGAGTGACTACAAGCATTGTGCACACTAAGAAAAGTGATTATAGTTGTGAAATGGCCTTGTGTTGCACCCACAAAAACAATTCAAAGCTTTCTCAGCAAGCCCTTGCAAAATCATTTCATAGCTTTCTTGACAAGCCCTTGTTGAGTACTACACTCCTATAAGAACATCCCAAGAGCCTTTAACTAACAAAAAACTGTGACTTTACATCTTGTTAAAATAGCCCTGAGCATTCGGTCACATCTACATTTTGCATAACTTGCAATCAACACGCTACAAGAGACTACATCCGAGAAAGGAACCGTGTCAAGGACCTTACCGTTTTCAAGAAGGCACCACAATCAACATACATATCAATAAAAGGTGAGGGCATTTAGCAAAAGGCCTTATCTTTGCATTGGCATGCAGTGAATGTCCTTGCCATATCCATGTTTAGAAAATCTTGAAATTAATACATTCCAAGTGACGACAATCTTCAGAGGATGCCCATCAAAACTTTTTGAGCGTTCATGAAGACACCACATTCTCATACATGTCCACCAAAGCACCATAAAGAACGATACTTTTCTCCAATAGCCTGTGACTAGGAATCTCATCTTGTGATTCTCTCATTTATGTGAGAACCTTGTGTATGGCCACAAGCCTTCAAGGTGCAAGCACAAGTCATTGCATCTAGAGAGAGGCTTTCCCTTCACATCTACTGAAATAGCTGCTCCCTCGACACAACCATCTTGGGTATATTTTGTAATCAACGCACTCAAAGAGACGACATCCTAGAGAAGCATAATTGTGTGTGTGTGTGTGTGTGTGTGTGTGTGTGTGTGAGAGAGAGAGAGAGAGAGAGAGAGAGAGAGAGAGAGAGAGAGAGAGAGTTAGAGAGAGAGAGAGAGAGATGATGAGATAGAAAAAGCAAAAAGAAACATTTTTTTGTACGTCAATAGCATGTCGTCCTCCAAGAGACTTCAAACCCTCACTAAGCGTCTCAGTAAAATAGCCACAACTTCCTTGCCATAGCCATGTTGGGCATACATTACAATCAAGATACTCAAGAGATGAAATCTCCCTAAGCAATCTCATCAAGAACTCTTTGTGTTTCATAATGGCACCACATTTGGCATACATATCAACCAAAGCATTGCAAAGCAAAACAAGTTCCTCTAGGTAGCAATCTCACATTTAATTCTCTCACCCATGGGTCTTGCATAAAGTTGATAGGCTTCCAATGTGTGAGTATAGGCGAGACATGACTTTCCTTTGCATAGAAACCTCATAAAGAATTTGTTGTGCTTTCATAAGGGCACCACATTTGGCATACATATCAAAAGCAAGCATGGCATGTTCTTCCAACTGTCCAACAATCTCATCATGAATTCCCTCACCCATGTGAAGGTCTTGCATAAGGCTATAGGCATTCAAGGTGCAAGCATATGTGATTATAGGAGATAGCCATTGTAAATGGCGATCCATGTGGAGCAATGTGGAAGCAGGATTTTGAACGGAGCCGTATCAATACTAGTCTCCCTTAGCTAGCCTAGCCAAAGAACTTTCATTATATGGTTTAGTATTGAAGTGTTGTGTGGTTTAGTATTCATGTGTTGCTGCAAAGCAAAAATAGTTCGTTTACATATAGTGGATTATAGTGTAGAGGAATGCAAAAATTAACTTGGACTACTAATGTGATCATTGAGTAAGCATCTCATCTAAGTGTGCAAGGTAGAGAACTTTCAAGATACAGGAAACTGATGTGAGCAGTTAAACCCTTTGTCACGCAATAAGAAATGACACAAACTATAGACCATATAAGTGCATGTCATACAAAGAATGCAATACAAAAGTATGGTGGAGAGTCATGGTGGAGAGTCGGCACTGTCTCCCCAACAAATTTGAAGGAACAAAAACCATGCCCTACCCCATAGAGTCTAGTTATGCAGTCCATTCAAATGCATAGACTTTGAGATTTGAAAACAGACGATGAGCTTGTATGACTTGTTGACACAAAGTTTAGTATGTCGATTAGTAGATGCTCCCATTGTCAATTTTCTCTTGTTTTTATGGACTGCTCTATCCCGATCATTTTTTAGCTTGTAAATGGGAAGGCTTTGGTTTTTGGTCATGTATTGATAGCTTTAACCACTAGCAAAATGTGGTTGCCTTATCAATTGCATTCTTCTTCCACTCCAACATGTCATACGTAGAGAGTCGTCCACCACAAAGTTCCTAAGCAACATGCCACTCTCTTGTTTCTAGCATGGATCTTCCCAAGAATGATTCAAATACTTTGGGATAGAATCAAGCATGTTCCTTTGATGTTGCTCTTGCAACTCTTCCCTCTCTTTGGCTTAAGTAGATTCTACCATTGTAGCTCTTGAAAGTGAACTATCTAGACCTCTTACGATTCTCACATGTGACACATCAAAAGAATACTTTTTATGCCCTCTTAAGAAGATTGATTCATCCTCATTGAGCTCAATCTAAAGCTTCTCTTTGGTGCCGTTGTCTTTATCAATACAAAAGTCTAGATCCATTGGCATCATAATTGAGGTTATCCCTCACATTTGAGATCCGGCTATTAGTATTTGCTACAAAGCTCCTCATCTTTCAGGTGGTTAAAAAGCGATTTTCATCCTCTACAACATTTTTGCCCTGGTACTAGGATAGGATTGTGCAAGGATTTAATCCATACAACTGCGTGAGGCATATGGGCCCAAGACTATGTCCCATCAATTGAAACCAAAGAACCAAGTGGACTTGTTCATGGCATAGGGGCAGACATAAGAGCAAAGATGGGTACTATATAGAGCTTCCATGATTGAGTTTTCAAATGTGTTGATTTTGTATCAAGAAAGCATCTTTTGAACTTTGACAAATTGATAGTAGCTTCTTGACACCTGACATAATTAGTGTCTTCATGTAGGGCAGGCTCGAGAACAAGACCTGACATTTTGCAATAGATTTGATCGTGCACGGATTTTGTTGGGAGGTTGGGGAGACATGTGCCAAGGCCGAGTGCCACAAGCCTAGCAACACTCAAACCTCCACAAGACCTCCACCTTGATCAAGTGACATGTTGATGTTGCTTTGCAAACAGCATTAGCTTTTGTAAATTTTGCATTGTTGCTGCACCCTCTTTCCTTTGCTTTTGCTCCTTGCCATCATACACTATCTTTTGCACCTAATATCATCACCCCATCATGTTAATTGAGCCAACATCAGTCAACAAAAGTTGTTAAAGGCCCAAGACGTACAAATGCACATCGAAGATGAATACAAAGAAGCGATGCAGATTGGAGTTCCACACTTTTTAAATTTTCCCAAAATGGCCATGTATTGTAATTTCCCGATGTATTTCAAGACATTGTAATAATTGTAACGGGTTACGGGCTCAATGAGAGCTCTAAGCTGTAAAGAACACACTAGTTAGCATACCTAGGTTATAGATACACAAAGTTGTGGAGTACTAAAGGCCTTGGGTGCCCGAACATTTGACATTTTAAACCCAATAGCTAAGGTATAAAAGCCAACTTTTGGATGATAAGCGTTACGACTTCTCTGCGGTGTAATGTGTACAATCCTCTTCTCTTCTCAAGCTCATAAATCCCTCGTTCAGTGTTTGTTTGAAGTGCCGCTTGCTTCATTGCATTCACATGTGAAAGTTCTTTGCAACATTGTGCTTCCCTCGCGGTAAAACTGTGTTTTTGTTGCAACTCACCTCGTTCTATATCTGCTCATAACTCAAGATTTACATAATAAAACTACAATTTATGCATAGGAGGGGTGTTGGGGCATCATTGCTAAGCTCAAAGGTGCATTTTGGGCTGAAAACGGTTAGGTCAAATCCGCCTCCTTCTGTTAATCATGGGCGTGGGCATGTGGCTGTAGACATTGTCTACCCATCCGACATCGTTTGCTTGGTGAATCGACAAGATTTGCTTGCGGTGTCATAGTTGGCAATTGCTGCTTGACATGCATTTTAGTGTGGTTTTGAGTTAGAGAGGGATTGAGTGTGTTTTCCAAGAGATTGACAACCTCTCGTAGCCTCCATGCACTAGTCGGTTTGACTCCATCCCATGGTATGACATTTATGTCCGTGGTTCTTGCTATCTCTACAATAAGATAGTTTGGCTTGGAAGCAAAGGCCCAACATTTTATGCCGGTTTCCGGGGAGTTTAGGCAAACCCCAATGCTCAATGGCAACTTATAGAAACCGCACGGTTGAGATGTGTCTACTTCGGCCATGTAGAGGTGTCTTGGGAGTAGTTGTGCTCACTAAGAACCTTTAGGCTTAGATCAATTTGTTTTCGAGGGGTTGATAACTTGGATTATGTTAGAGTCTAAGAATTGATGCTCTTTTCAAAACAAAAAACAAAGAAAAAACACTGTTGGTGGACACTTTCCACTACCTTTTGCTAATTTGACTAGGAGTAGGATAAGTAGACGTGGAGGAAGATTTTTGACCCATCTCACCCGGGTGTCATAAATGAAGTGTTTTGCAAAAATTTTGAGTTTACAAGTACGAGACTCATGGGATGAGCTCAAAAGTTCAAAAACAACATTTCTGGTTATCATACCTTTGCTCTGAATAGAGAGACAACTGTGGATAAGAACACTCAAAACTGAACAGAATTTGATGAAGCTCTTGACAAGTCTAAAAATACCTTCTTTAAACTGTGTGAGTCGAAAAAGTAAAAAAGTTGCAAAATTGGGCACCTAGCTGTTAATCGCGATTATTAACTTGGTCTTCAAAATAGCAAAATTTTCATCATTTGACAACATCACATGTTAGAATATAGTGTATTGAGACACTGATTCAAGTTTGAAGTCATTTGGATTTGTAAGTTAACAATTAGGCCTAGATTTCATTGAAGTCCATGAGCAGACAAAAAATTTAGCCTAGAGACTTGAAAACTAACCCAAACTTCATGAACCTTGACAAGTGACTTTTTTATGGTGTAAGCATCTTGTGCAAGTCCAAAAAGTGAAAAAACTCCTTCATTTTGATCTGAGAGATAATAATCTAGATTATTATCTCCTGACCTAAAAAATGGATCTAAGGAAGTAATAAAGTGTATGTGTGAAGTTGCAATTGATTTGGAACATTCTTCACTTGAAAAGTCATTGAAATTGCACCAAAAACTGCCAGACACAGAAACTACCGAGTAAAGTGAGCTAAACTTGTTTAAATTTGTTTAGAACTGATTTAGAGCTCATTAAACACACTCTAGACTAGACTAGTGGGAACCATCAAAAGTTAAAAATATTGAATTTTTGGACCAATAGCTATTAATTGCGATTATTATCTTGGTCTTCAAAATTGAAAAATTTTCACCTATTGAGCATGCTTAAAATATTGTATTTTTGGACCAATAGCTATTAATTGTGATTATTATCTTGGTCTTTAAAATTGAAAAATTTTCAACTATTGAGCAGGCCACATGATAACAAATAGTGTATCGAGCTTATGTTTCAAATTTGGTGTCATTTGGAGCTATCAAGTGCATTTGTGCTAAATCTCACTGAAGATCTTCAGCAACTACAAAAACTAAGAAAGAGACTTGAAACACGATCCAAATCTTATGCAACCCTTCAAGTGACCTATTCATAGTGTGTACAACTAGTGTATGATAAGAAACTTGAAAAAAAAAATCATTTTGGTTAAAAGATAATAATCCCTGTTATTATCTCTTGCTCCAAAACACAATATTTTTGAACTTTTTTTCAAGGGATCTTGATCTCTGATAGTAATAGAGTGCACGTGCCAAGTTTCAAGTGATTTGGATTGGTTTTGACAAAGATTGACAATTGTTTTGTATCAAAGTCTATAGATCACTGAAACTGATGAAAATTTGTGTTGAACTTGTCCAAATTTGTTGAAAATTGATTCAAAGCTTATTAGATACACACTCAACCAGGGGAAATAAAAAAAGAGAGAAAAATGATACTTTTTTGCCATAATAGATAATAATCATCAGCATATTGTTTTCTATAATTTTTATGTATGCATATATAGGATGTCCCATCATTGGACATATGCATTAGACACTCTTTTTTGCTTCCACCTATGCACCTTGAGTGGACTACAGCAGGCAAATCAATGTTCCATCATGCTACCCTTCTATTTGTTGCCCTTATATTTCTATATCCATCATCAAATAATCCCTTTAGTACTTTATTAATATTTCCCATGCTAATAAGTACTCCAATAATGCGTGTATACCAAAGGCACTTCTTTCCCACTAGGTTTTTTCTCTTCGGTCATACAAGTATTATATCCTAATTTAGATCCTCACCATTCTACTTCTCTTGTACATAATAAATAACTAATCAAAGCCTTGCCATTATGCTGCTACAATGGATAAATGCAACATCATCTCTCATACCAGACACAACCTTGGACATTCAAGATGCTACAATGGAATGAACCTCATCAACAAATTCAGTGACAAATCAACACCGCCCCTATCGACAACCCATCAACAACTTTCCACCTTCCACGGACACTTCTCAATGGTGCCCGAGGAAAAACACTAAAATTAGAAGGGGGAATGTTAACTAAGCGGACGTCAATTAACAGAAGCTGCTAAAGGCCCAAGACGTACGAATGCACATCGAAGATAAATACGAAGAAGCAGTGCATATTGGAGTTTCACATTTTTCACATTTTTCCAAAATGGCCATGTATTGTAATTTCTCGATGTATTTCAATCCATTGTAATAATTGTAACGGATTACGTGCTCAATGAGAGTTCCAAGTTGTAAAGAACACATTAGTTAGCATATCTAGGTTGCATTTACACAAAGTTGTGGAGTCCTAAAGGCCTTGGATCTTGGACACTGGACATTTTAAACCCAATGGCTAAGGTATAAAAGCCAGGTTTTGGAAGGGTTTGGTAAGGTTTGGATAATAAGTGTTACATCTTTGCAGAGCACTGAGTACTCTCCTCTTCTCTTATCAAGCTCATAACTGCCTCATGAGGTGTCCGTTTGAAGTACCGTCTGCTTCATTACGTTCATAGATGAAAGCTCTTCATGACATTGTGCTTCTCTCACAATAAAACTGTGTTTTTGTTGCAGCTCCTTCTAAATTTGCTCATAACTCAAGAATTACATAAGAAAATTGCATTTTATGCATAGGAGGGGTGTTGGGGCATCATTGCTAAGCTCTAGGGTGCATTATGGGCTGAAAACAATTAGGTCAAATCTACCTTGCTGCTATTAATCGCGATTTTGGCAAGTGGTCAAAAGGGGGATTTGAGGGCATGGACACGTGTCTTCAAATATTGTCTACCCATCCTATAGGTTTTGTCTCGTTTGGACATTGTTTTCTTGGTGAATCAACGAGATTTGCTTGCAGTGTCGTAGTTAGCATTTGCTGCCTAACATGCAGTTGAGTGTGGTTTTGAGTTAGATAGAGAGTGAGGTGTTTCTTGAGAGATTGACAACCTCTTGTCTGTAGTCCATTTCCTACTACATAGTCATGGTACTCAAGAGAAAGATAATGAACTCGAGTCTGTCTTTGATAGTCTACCCTACCCTATTGTCAATTTCCTACCACATAGTCATGGTATTCAAGAGAAAATATAATGAACTAGAGTTTATCTCTTATAACATTTTATTCAGTAATTCCTTGCCGTCAACATCCCTCAGCAAAAACTTGCCTTTGAGGAGCTACAAAAGAAAAAAATAAACACTAGTTAAACTCTTTGTATGAAAACAAATGAAAGGGTTGCAATGGCTTTCTAAAAAAATAAGAAAGTGATAAAGTCATTAGGTTGAGTTTAATTGGAATCGGTGTTCGGGAGAGGATTGCCTTAGCTTAACCTTGAGCTGGTTGAAAATCGAGACTAGCCGGTTGCAAACCATGGTAAAGGGAAGTAAAACGGTGAAATATGTGAGAAAATACAATCTTGCAAAGTTATGCTGGTATTTTTGGTTTGCTTCTTTGTGATAAGGAGGAAATTCGGCCAATGGCTGCTTAATAAAAGAGACTTTCTCGAATATTGATTAGAATTAATTCATAGAATGCAAGAAAAGTCAAGCCATGTGAGGTTGTGAAATGAAATGTGAAATAAAAAGAACTCATCCATGTGTGTGTGTGTGTGTGTGTGTGTGTCTCTAGAGATTACTAGAATTATGCAAGGTGAAGCTTCACTTTAGCATTCTAAAACATTAGAATGCAAGAAAAGTCAAGCATGTCGGGATGTGAAATGAAGGGTGAAATAAAAGGATCCATTTACTATTTTAAAAGTGAAATAACATTTAAGACAAGTCTCAATCATCACTGAAAACATTGAAAGTATGCCTATGCCTAACCCGATACATTCTAAGGCTTCTTTTAGAAACCCAAAAAAAAGACATATAGAAAAGGTAGATAGTGCACGGTCTACATGAGTGCCATATAAAAGTATGGTGGAGAGTTGGCACCAAAATCTATAAGAAATGGAAGTTGTACCCTCACCCATAGTCCATTTCCTACTAAATAGTCAAGAGCAAGACAATGAACCTGAGTTTGTCTCCATTGCCCAGCATAGCACGTTTCTCAAACCACCTGTGCTATCATTGTGAACTCTCTCACCCATATAGTGTGAATGTGGTGCATAAGGCCACGTGCCTTCAAGATGCAAGAATAGGTGATTGTGTTTGGCAAAAGGCCTTCCTTTTACATTTGGATAGAACAACCTAGAGCTTCCTTACTAGGCATGTCCTACAATCGATGCATTCCAATAAATGACATTTTGAACTCATCAAGAACTTTATTTGCATTTTTAAGGACACCCCGTTTTTCATGCATATCAACTAAAGCATTGCCAAACACTTTTCATACATCTCAACCAAAGCATTGTCGGGCACATCATGCCTCACCAATAGCCCCTCATTTCATTGTGAACTCTACTCCCATGCGAAGGAGTAGAGGTTTCAAGCGAGCTTTTGGAGCAAGCTTTAGAGGGAGATTTTTTGGAAAATTGCTCTACTACCCAAATCTACTAAAATCTCTCTCTCTCTCTCTCTCTCTCTCTCTCTCTCTCTCTCTCTCTCTCTCTCTCAAATCTCGCTCTAATTATGAAGAAAAAAACCTTCAAATATCTTGCTCCATACACTTCTCGCCCTCCCTCTCTCACTTTGTATGTACCTAAACATATCTCTCTTCTTGTTGACAACCTTTGGTCTAATTCTCTTCGTCTCTTTTAATATGACTTTTTGTCACTATCGCTATCGTTTCTCTTCATATTATGTTCTCTCCAATCCCCCCCTCTCTCTCTATCTCTCTCTCTCTCTCCCTCTCTTCTTTATATCTCTCTCTCACTGCATCCATCTATCAACTCTATAATGAAAACACACCAACAAAAGGACCCACAAGCCTCTCTCTCTCTCTCTCTCTCATGTTTTAGATAATACAACTAAATTCAAGAAATTTGAGTTAGGTCATGGAGCGAGCTTAGGAGCGAGTTTTTTTTTTTTTGCCACCCTCCTTAGCTCTACTTCCTCCTCTTGCGGCCCATGTGCCTCCTCCCCTCCACTTGCTTCTCCTCCTCAGCCTCCTCCTCCAACATCCTCCCTCCCCTCCACCTTCTTCCTCCATCACCTCCTCTAGCCACCATCCTCTTCCTCCTTATCCATCTCTTCTACCTCATTCCTCCCTCTCTCTCTTCTCTCTCTCTCTCTCTCTCTCTCTCTCTCTCTCTCTCTCTCCCTCTCTCTACCCCATCTCTCTCTCTCTCTCTCTCTCTCTCTCTCTCTCTCTCTCTCTCTCTCTCTTTCTCCTCTTCCCCATCTCTCTCTCTCCTCTTGTTCCCCCCGCCCCCCCACCCCCCCCCCCTCTCTCTCTCTCTCTCTCTCTCTCTCTCTCTCTCTCTCTCTCTCTCTCTCTCTCTCTCTCAGACCTTCACTCTTTTCCTTTTTCACACTATTCCGCATACCGCCCCCCACATTGCAAAATGTTTTTTATATAATTGAACCAAAAAGAAAACAATTACTCTGACTTGAGTGCATGTTCACGCTATCGCATGCTAAATTCATTTAGGCTACAATATTCGCACTCTCTCTCTCTCTCTCTCTCTCTCTCTCTCTACCTCATTCCTCCCTCCCTCTCTCTCTCTCTCTCTCTCTCTACCTCATTCCTCCCTCTCTCTCTCTCTCTCTCTCTCTCTCTCTCTCTCTCTCTCCCCTTTTCCACACTATTCCGCATACCGCCCCCCACATTACAATATGTTTTTCTAACCCCTATACCCCTCTCTCTCTCTCTCAATCTATCCATCTGCTACTACCCTCTCTATTCTCCTCTACACCACCAATCCCGACCCCTACCCCCACTTTGCCATGTGGTTTTTTATAAAATTTACCAAAAAAGAAAACAATTACTCTGACCTGGGTGGATGTTCACGCTATCGCATGCTAAAATCATTTAGGCTACAGTATTTGCATTCTCTCTCTCTCTCTCTCTCTCTCTCTACCCTCCTTTCCTCCAATGTATCTCTCTCTCTCTCTCTCTCTCTCTCTCTCTCTCTCTCTCTATTGGGGTTAAACAAGGATGTCCATTGTCACCAACTCTCTTTGGTCTATGCATCGATCAATTGGAACAAATGGTACTTGACTTTATGCAAGAAGAAGGCATTGAAGAGGTCACTATTTGCAATGCGGTAATCATGCTTTTGTTGTATGCGGATGATGTAGTGCTTCTAGCACACACTTTAGAAGATGCACAAAAGCCTATGGTTGTCCTTGAGAACTTTTGCTTGCATAGTGGGCTGATTGTAAATGAATCCAAAACAAAGGTTATGCTTGTGAAAACCAACCATAAGGAGAAGCCATGCATTGTGTACAACAACGAGACACTTGAAGTTGTTGAGAGCTTTAAGTACCTTGGCCTTGAGGTTCCATCCAATCACAAGTGGCATGAATGTGCTATGCGTCGTTTGGAAGCGGGAAAGAGAGCATATTATGCATTTGAGAACATGTGTAATGCGGGAAACATCAAGTGTTGGGTTCTCAAGAAGTATCTTTTTGATGCATTGGTGACACCGGTTCTTCTTTATGGAGTTGAAGTGTGGGGCGGGAGCATCTCAAAGTCTACTTGGAAAGAGTTTGAGAATGTCCAAAAGTGTTTTCTTACAAACTTTCTCCAAGTTAAGACACAAACACCATATATGCTCCTAATTCTTGAGTCGGGATCTCTTCCAATTGAGGTTATGGGCATGGAAAGGGTTGTGGAGTACATGATAAAGATGCGTCAAAACCCCTCACATCGACTTCCTACAATTGCATGGGAAGCAAGCAAAAAAGTTCAAAAGACGCATAAAAGCAAGATCTTGAGCACGGGATGGATGCAAGACATAAAGAAGTGGTTTGGGAGATGGGATGCATTACACTTGCTACATGATGCTTCAATTGACTCTCAAGTGAATGAAGCTTTTCTACAACGCCAATGTATTACGGCTTGGGAGAAATCCGGTGGGTCACGCTTCATACATTACACCACCTATATTGCCCCCAACTACAAAACCATGTTCTTCGCTGAGAGAGGAAACCGTACTCACACTTACATGCTTGAGCCTATTCCCTTGTCCGCGATACGCACTATCGCAGCAATTCGGCTTAGCTCCCATTTCCTTCGATGCGAGATAGGGCGTTGGGGCAATGGAGAAGAGTCAAATCGATTGTGCACATTATGCTCACTACAAGTTCGAGAGTCTGAGTACCACACACTACTAGAGTGATCAGATTTTGATCACATCCGAACTTGCTTCTCTCACATTTTCAGCCATAACTTAGACCTACACACTTTCCTCTCCCAGCCAAAGTGTGGGCTCTCCATTGCGACTCTCATCACTACAATTTTGGAGCATCGAGAGTCACTCATCAGCCATACACATACTACATCACATGTAACTTTGGTCCCATAGGTCATATTTGACCTCCGAGGACGATAATAAAATCTATCTATCTATCTCTCTCTCTTTCTGTACATATCTAAAACCAAATAGATTAAAACAAAGATAGAGAGTGGATAGTAATAAGTGACCCAAATAACTGTATTTATTTGATGACGTTAACAGCTAAACAATGATGTGTCCATAATTATCTTGGTCCCTCATCACATGTACATATCTAAATCCAAATAGATTAAAACAAAGACAAAAAGAGGAGACTAAATAATGACCCAAATATTTTTATTTATTTAATGACGTTCAGTTACAATATAACAGCTAAACATTGCTGTGTACACAATGTTCTTGGTTCCCTCATCACATTTTAGGATGTGCCATAATCGCATCTCCTCCAAGACCAAATGTTGCATCCATTGTGTGCTCAACTTCCCCACCATGCGCTGCAGAAACTACAATCAAATTTTGGTTAGGGACAATGCTCTTAGCAAAAACTAGAGTAATACTACAAGTTAACTAAGAAGCAGTAGAAGACAGTATTTGAAACCAATCACCTATTAAATGAATCCTATGACACACATTGCGTACCCTATTTGAAAGGCGTGTTCTTGATATAATCTGTTGCTAACCCAGGATATGCATGAAGACCTTCTAGATATAGGAGTAAATTCATGAGGAGCACATTGTCATTGCTCGCTCCATCGTAACTCCTTACTGTGACAAGCGTATGTGGTGGGTTTTCAATTGCCTTCTCAGGATTTTCATCTACTAGAATGGTGTCCAGAGGGTCCTTGATGTATGAGGCTACCAATTGAGATCTAAAGTTATTCACAAACACCAAATTGAATTTTGGATGCTTGCCTTCGCAATGCCTCTCTTCACAATGTCCTTGATGCAGACAAAACTTGAAAAATGTCTCACCATACCCAGCCTCTTTGTATTTACTCTTAATTAAATTGATAATGGTGGTCAGATTTTGCTCTTGCATGGAGCTCCAAAGCCCTACGTCGAATAGCTCAAACACCACTCTCAGCAATCGCAATATCCCTGGTCGCAATGACACACCCATTCGGCCTACATTTAGAATATTTATAGTGTGGGAAGGAGCACTTTCCCACCGCCACCGTTTCAACATGACACCGTTAACATCGAACACTATGAGTTTACTTTTCGCATGGCAAGAAGGAAGTGTGCCTGTGCCTTCACGACGATCAATTACCAAATGGATCTTACTTAGCATTATATTAGGAGGGATACATAATTCAGTCTTTCACACTCATCGAGGAAGAAAGACACTTACCATTACATAGATGTTCCAATTCTTCCATTGACTCTTGTCGATCTAGAAACAGTACATGTCGACCCATTCGTAGCCCCGGACGTGCCAGAAGACCGCAACCAGCATACATTTGTAATACTACATTACCCTCCTATGTATAGCAAGAGAGTAGCTTCTCGTGTAAAGTTGGACTTCTCTCCATGCCCCCTGAAGAGAAATCATCATTCTAAATGTATGAATGGAAATTTAGATAAGCAAATACAATGGAGGTGAACTTTTTGAAAACTCACGGTATACCTCGCCAAGGACAGCCATCCGTTTTGAGTTGCCAATGACTGGCGTTGTAGTAATCAAACATAATGTCCGAATCAGGCTTTCGATTCAATCTATAGGCACCAATTTTACGGAATACAACGATTTCCAAGCATCGCATCTGTGGGACTTAAGACTCATAATGAGGAAGGAATCTATCACACACTAATTTTTCAAAGAAAGCAAGTAGTTTTACCTACCGTAACACCACCATGGAGGCTGAATGGAGTAGCACACAGGACGATAGTTGTATGGTCAAGATAGTACCCATTTCGATTTACTAGGCTCGATAATACCCATGCATGTTCTCGACGACATATCAACACTAGATTTCCCTTCTCATCAAGATACTCCCTAGCAATACCAAAAACCTTTTGGATATGATTTATTTCGAAATGGTTCCATTTGGGGATATTGGGTGATGTTATCCCGACGACGCTTGTGTTGGTTGGTAGATGACAAAATATTGCATCGCAACCTACATTTTTTGTCCCGCCTCGCACCCGAAAGCTTCGCGTAGCTACTATAGCAATTTTTGTGAGTAGGGCACCTACATCTCCTTTGCCCGTCTCGTCAGCTGCTCCCATAGGATCAATAGCTAAAACCGCTGAATGTGATTTTAAAGAAATGAATATGTAGTTAGTAAGGTGAGACAATAATACCAGGAGTACCTCTGGTTGTTAGCATACCAGAGCTATGTGCCATTGAATTCTGCGCTTCATCGTGAGGTGGAGTGTTGCATTGCACCATGACATCTAGATATAACAAGCAGGTAAGTGACTGTATTTTAAATACTTAAAGATATTGTCTCTTTGTTGCTACACACTTTCTCACCTCCAACAAGAAGAGCAGGCTCCCCGCGATGACCAGTCTCTGCTACATTAGACAATCCTGTTGAAACTTCGGTTATTGTGACGTTCGCATCATCTGCATCCACCCACTACAATAAATACATTGCTTACTGCACAACACATACCACAATCAATCATTCCATACTTACGAGGTAGACCGATAATTGTTGCCATTTCATTAGAGCGTATGGCATCCTGCAATCCTTCACTTTCAGTGGTCGCCTGGCGGTGTAAATGAGCTGGCTCTATATTAATTCCAATCTCTGTGCACGGTCGTTGTGCCTGCTCAGGTGCCTCGTCATGCGAAGGAAGAACATGAGGATTTGAAATGGAATGAGATGCTGGTGGAGCTTGTTCAGGCTCTAGGAAATGACTATGAGCTTGGTTTTTTAGGCTTCTAGGTGTTAATAGGTTCTCTCCCATTGATTGTGTGTCTCCCTCTTGACGTGCTTTCGGACTTGATGAACTTACCTTGTTTAGAGGCATTGGAGTATCTATGTCCATTACTTGACCTTTACCCTTCTTCGCGCTGCTCCCGTGTCGAGAGCATATAAATTACACGAGTACTATTAGTTCAATCTTTCCATTTAAGCAACAACAAGGGTGTGCGAAAACTTGCCTGGGTAGTTTGTGGGGCTCTTGTAGGTTTAGCAGTTGGAGAAGGCGGCACATCACTTTCGTCTTCATCATCCTCAAACTCCGAAGGACATTCACCGTCGCTGCGCCTTGGTTCACGATCCTCCTCCACCTCTTCTTCGTTATCTGTCTCCTCAGTCACAACATCTTTTCCTTTTAGGGAACGTAGGTTCTTACCCTGGCAAAATTAATTTCACGTGTTGCAGTTAAATCCTCACATGACTAGAAAATAGTTTAACTATGGTTTTGTATGCTTTTACCTCTTCTTGTTGTCTTTTAACTCTACCGGTCTCTGCCTCCTTGAACTGCTCCCGCTCGTTGGGGGGAAATGTGTCCTTCGCAAAGTCAATGAAAAGAGGACACTCAACATAAACTTTTTTGGGCCACAATGTTGCACGTTGTTCATCCGTATACATGCATGCAGTGTGCTTCACATTGACCCACTCTTTTGTAACTAAAACTTTATCTGTCCAATCCATGATCCGCACCCATCTGGTATACGTTTGCCAAAATATACTTATTGTCATCCACTCAAATTTTTTTAAGATTTAGAAACCAAGTAGGACAAGATTACATACCTGTAAAAATCCCCGTTTGGCGGCCATGTTAGTACCCTCCTTCTGTTTCTGCTTATTACCTTTGAGTCCACCTTTCAATCTCTCGCACTCCACTTCAAACAATGTGCCACTGTACCTCGATTGCCACTCCCTTATAGTTGTCACTAGGGTGTCGTTTTCCGGGAGGCGGCACGATTTCTTCAGCAACGCATACTGTCTCGTAGCCTCGTTCACAAGTCAATTCCACCATGTCTCTCGACGTAACCAAGTGCGAAATACGGAGTGGTCGTCTACATTATTAAACAACTACGTCATTGTTTACTATACTCTTTTTATTTGAAACATTTATCAAAAAATGACCTTACTTAGCGCTGATTTTAGGCTTGGATATAATGTGGTTGGATCATCGCTAACCAAGGCCCTTAGCACATTGCTACGATGATCGACTGGTAGATCGGCGCATGCAAGACTGTATATTCGATCATCTGTCAACCACTTTGGTCTCCTACTCCAATCTATGTCCATAAGCAATCTAGTAACAAATGTTAAAATTTTTTAAGCAGCACATGAATGTAAACTTAATTCCCTTTGAAAGAAACCCCTATTAATCTTACCTCCACCACTCCTCTCCTAAGTTAGGATCCGCAATTGCGGATGCCCGTTGCGTATTTTTTCGGGCTTTCTTGTCAGCCATATAGAATGCGTTACGGTAATGGGTAGTGAACTCCTCCGTTGAGAGCTCATTTCGCTTATTGCTCAGAGATTGCAAAGCCTTTGTATACTTTGCTTGAATCGTGACATTAGTTCATTCTTTGTTTGATCCACTACATTGTCATGGTGAGAATAACGTAAAGGACAATGAAACTTACCGGATATAGAAGTTGGGATAGCACGATAAGAGGGACCTTGTACCAGCGTCTTCGCAACCCCCCACGCTTATTCATTTCAGCATCTAATTCTCGTTGCAACCATCTTGGAACATCTTCCTCCAAACCCTTAAGCAATGTATCCATGTTGGCTGTGCCCATTGCTCTTACCATACATAGCATATCTATGAAGGAAGTTTTTACGTAGCCTTTGTCATTAATGCTGTGACAACAAAACTTATACCATTAAAAGACTAGGAAGTGATAACCATGCTATAGCTAAGCTTATCAAATTGACTAGGAAGCAAAACTCATGCTATGGCTAAGCTTATCGATTCAACTAGGATGCGTTAATTGTTATAGCTAAGCTTACCGATTCAAGCGTGCCACCACAATGAGAACTTCTCCCTCGTTCTCTTTAGTGACCTTAACCATGCAAGCTTCCACACAACAATGGTACTTAGGCTCCTCTTTGTGAACTGCAGAGCAAAATTATCTTGCATAGTTTCACAAAATTCATCTCATCTTGATATTGAGTCAGAAACAAAGTGTATAAAGTAATCTACCTGTATCAAGTTGTGCATTCCATGCCCGAAGAGGGTGATTCCCATCCCATGTGTACAACATTTTCCCTTTCAGGTCCCCCCACCCGGATTTATGCAAATGTTTCTCAAAGTCCTCATTAAGTTGCATCCAGATTGGATCCCAGGTTTTCCGAATTACATGACTAACTTCTATTGAATCTAGATCTGAAGTCCTTATTGAAAGCATGAACCTGGCAAGATGTGGAACATATCCATTTCTAGAGAACTCCAAAGCTAGATTGTGCACACAATCTTGCACTGGCCGTACCGCTGGATGTGGTAACAAGCGGCACAAGGGCACTGGTGGCAGTGGTACTTTGCGAGTATCCTGTGTAACCGTACTTGAATAGCTTTTGATCTTGTAGTTTGAAACAGGAAATATTAGAGGAGCATACCATTTTAGAAATTACCAACCTGAAGGCGGTGCAAAGTGTCGTCGAGAAAATCCCATTTCAGCGTGGATATCTCGGTAATAGTAAAAAGACCGCGATCTTCATCCCCCGCATCCTCTCTTTCGTCATCTCCTTCACTTGAGTTGTTCGCAATAGGGGCCTTGTCCTTTGATGGCGCTGGTACCTCGGATTGTGTAGTGCCCTCTGCATTGGCTTTCACTGGCTTTTGCACTACTTTCACTTTGGTGACTTCTTTCTTTGTGCTAGCACCTTCCTTTTTCAAAGGAATTCTACCCTTTTTCTTTGGGGGCTCCCAGCTAGGGTCCTCTTCTTTATGTGCTCGTGTGACCCGCTTGCTTTCAATGACTTCACTTGCTTGATTTGCACTTCTTTTCTTGACACCCGTCGACTACTTGGCCGTAGGCAAATAATTATTAGGCTAGGTTACTGGCAAACAACGATTAATTTCATGAGTAAATATTGCAATAAACTCCGGTGGCTTACCTCTGCAACAAGAGTCTTTGGAGGAGGCTTTGAAATGCTTGGTTTGGGCATCGCACCCGATGCTATGCTAGTGGCTCTTGGAGCGGCAGGTATTGAACCCTTGCCTCCAGAGGATACAGTTCGTTGCCCTTTTGCCTGGACACAAAATGTTCGATGTTGCTTTCAAAAGAGAGCATGTAAGGTTGAATAAAATTAAGAGGTCTCATTACCAATTCTCTTATCGGCCACGCCATAACTGTACCCACTGCTGCACCTAAGGTGCACACATCATCGTCAATGGGTGGAACATGTGGCAACATGAGACCGGGAGCTGATGCCGATTGGACGGCTACTCCCAACGTGCCTCTAGGCAACTCTCTTCCATGTAGCTTTTCGTGGGGTAGAGACTGTATCATAATTTCTTTCCCAACTTCCTTGCCCTTGCTTAAGAGCACCACGTGCTCATTCTTGCTAAAAGACAAATTTTTCATAGCCATCTGTTTTCCGCAAGAAATTCAAACTGTCATCAATGCACAAATGCTATGAAGATGGTAAGCTGTATATTAACTATACTAGATTGCATGTGAATAATGAATCTCAAAAAAATAGAATGCTTTGGCATTTGTTCAAAGTCTGACCTGTACAGCCGAATGTGGATGAATGTCCTCTAGATTTTGTTTTCTCCAATATTGCAACACCTTCAACAAAGTAAAGTGGGTTTTGTTTAGTCTTACATCAACATAGAGAGAGAGAGAGAGAGAGAGAGAGAGAGAGAGAGAGAGAGAGAGAGAGAGAGAGAGAGAGAGAGAGAGAGAGAGAGAGAGAGATAGAGAGAGAGAGAGAGAGGACAGGGGAGAGAGAGAGAGAGAGAGAGAGAGAGAGAGAGAGAGAGAGAGAGAGAGAGAGAGAGAGAGAGGAAGAGGACAGGGAGACAGAGAGAGAGAGAGAGAGAGAGAGAGAGAGAGAGAGAGAGAGAGAGAGAGAGAGAGAGAGAGAGAGAGAGAGAGAGAGAGAGAGAGAGAGAGAGAGAGAGACAGGGAGGGAGAGAGAGAGAGAGAGAGAGAGAGAGAGAGAGAGAGAGAGAGAGAGAGAGAGAGAGAGAGAGAGAGAGAGAGGACAGGGATGGAGAGATGGAGAGAGAAAAGTAGAGGGTGAGGGAGGATGGCCAACAGAGTACAGGGATGGAGATAGAGGACTGGGAGGAAAGGTGAGGGAGAGCAAGAGGAAGAAAGAAAATTGGTGGGAGGGATACAAGAGGAGGGAAGAGGAGAGAGGTGGAGAGGATGAGGGATAGAGAGAGGATAGCTAAGAGGGGAGGAGATGGTGAGAAGGTAGGGGGTATAGAAGTAGGAGGATGGGATGAGGTGGTAGAGAGGGAGGAGGAGGAAAGAAGGGAGGACCATACCTGTCTGGAGCAACAACATAAAATGGTCTTCTCAATCTTTACTCTTCTTTTTATACTATAGAGAGGGGAGAGAGACACACACATATAAAACACACTCACACAGACACACAATAAAGGCCGACACACTTAAGAGCATTATCACATGGAATCTTTCTTACAACAGTATAATGACCATCACCACTTCCAGGAATATGGTGAGCGTATGGGCATTCCTCAGCTCGCCTAGCACACCTTCCACGAGTAAATCTTTGCATTCTTTGCCCATACAAATTATACCCTGCTTGCCCACCATGCAAGCACAGCCAGATTGAAGGCTAGAGAGTCTCTCTCTCTCTCTCTCTCTCTCTCTCTCTCTCTCTCTCTCTCTCTCTCTCTCTCTCTCATGTGGTATAATGACCTTATTCACATCACACGAAATGTAGCGCCATATCTCTCTCTCTCTCTCTCTCTCTCTCTCTCTCTCTCTCTCTCTCTCTCTCTCTCTCTCAAATATTGCGCTGCTTTTTTATTTGAGGTTTGGTAATTTTATATGGTCATTAATATTTGAGAGAGTAATGACCATATAAAATTACCAAACCTCAAATAAAAAAGCAGCGCAATATTTGAGAGAGAGAGAGAGAGAGAGAGAGAGAGAGAGAGAGAGAGAGAGAGAGAGAGAGAGAGAGAGAGAGAGATGGCCCTTGTTGGCTAAGCACACTGACTGAACACAAGCTAGCCCCTTGTCGGCTTAGCACGCTCACTGATCTCTCGCCTGCCCCTTGATGAACACACTGGCCCTTGTCGGCTGAGGCAGCAATACACGCCAGGCTTGACTGCTGCCCAATTCACGCCATGCTTATGATTGAACATAAGCAACTTCTGAGGCCGCTTTAATGAACATAAGCAGCCCCATGCTTTTTACTGAAACGGCAGAGGCGGTGGTCAAGAAACGGCAGAGGCGGCTGACTGCTTGAAGCGCCGATCAGGACCGTATTTATTTATTTATCCATGACTCTTGAAGTGCGAATATCCTTACTCTACAGATTCCATGGCTATTGCAGTCGTGGGCATGGTAACAATGGTGGGCTTGATCATGTCCATGTGTGCGCAGTTGCATAAGAGAGTGCAAAAGAATCTCTTGAAGCGCCAAGTGCAAAAGGCTCTTGAAGCTCTACTTACTTGATGATGAAAGAGATGAAAATGAGCTCGACTGAGACGGAAACAAACTGTTGCTCTTGCAGTCGTGGGCATGGTAGCAATGGTGGGCTTGATCACACCACTAACAAGGCAAGGCTGCTAAAAAAATCACTTACAGATTAGCCTCAATTGGGGGCTGCATGCTGCCGCGCGAGGTGTACTTGTGCCCCTTGTCGTCGACCTCTTGTCCCCCTTGTCGGCTAAGGACGTGTCTGGACAACAGTCGGCTAAGGACGTCGATGGACAGCAGTCGGTTAAGGCCGTTTTTGGCTTGCAGTCGGCTAAGGCCGTTTTTGGCTTGCACTCGGCTAAGGCCGCTTCTGGACAACGCTTCTGGACAGCAGGCGCCACCCCTCTGCGGTTCGATAGAGGACCGCTTGGCAGGTGAGAGAGAGAGAGAGAGAGAGAGAGAGAGAGAGAGAGAGAGAGAGAGAGAGAGAGAGAGAGAGAGAGAGAGAGAGAGAGAGAGAGAGAGAGAGAGAGAGAGAGAGAGAGAGAGAGATAGCTTACAAGTTCGTGAGCATGCGCAAGAATTGTTGGCTTTTTAAAAAAACACAGGGAGCAATAGCGATATCGCTATTGCTCCCTTTATTTTTGACTTAAAACAGGCAAAAAAAAGGGAGCAATAGCGATATCGCTATTGCTCCCTTTTTTTTTACTTAAAAGTTGGCCAAAAAATTCAATTTAACCAAGCAAAAATCCCCAAAGTTCAAGATTACATCATCTTTATTCCGTGTTGACAATTGAGATTGTTTTTTGCGAGCATGTCTAAACTTAATGAAGCAATTCATCTTCAAAGCTTATGTAATCCACCCTAAGCTCCACTTTTAGCTCGACTTAAAAAAGGCCCAAAAAAATCATATTTTTGATTTTTAAAATGCCAAAAGATCATGTCCACAATTGACATCGGTTATTGTGATCATGTTTAAAATGCAAGGAATTTATCTTCAAAGCCTACGTAATCCTACGTAAGCTCTACTTTTAGCAAAACTTTATAAAGGCCAAAAATTTTCATTTTTTTTATTTTTAAAATGTCAAAAGTTCGAGTTTTTCTACTCTTTCCTTGTGGACAATTGAGTTCGGTTTTTGCTATAATGTCTAAAATTAATGAAGCATGTCATCTTCAAAGCCTACGTAATCCTACGTAAGCTCCACTTATAGCTCGACTTAACGATGGCCAAAAAAATTCATAATTTTTTACTTTTAAAAGTCCAGAAGTTCAAGATTTTCTACTCTTTACTCCCTTTTGACAATTCAGATTGGTTTTTGAGATCTTAGCTTGCAGCTAAATTACCTCACAAAAAGGAAATCATGTCTAAAAATAATGAAGCAATTCATCTTCAAAGCCTACATAATCAACTAAAATTCTAGTTTTATCATCTTGTATTGATAGACATTCGGCCTTCTTATGAAAACCTACAAGTTTTATCATCTTGTATTGATAGACATTCGGCCTTCTTATGAAAACCTACAAGTTTTACCATCTTTTAGGGGACGTAGGTTCTTACCCATTGCAGCTCGACACTGAAAGATCCATGTGTTGCAACAGTACCACCACAACCTTGGAGCAACATCAACGTGCAGCATCAATGAGCGCGCAATCCTTCTAGAGTTTTGACATGTTTAATGGAAGCTACAACCCAACAAGAGCCCAAAGATGAGGGAAGGTTGCATGAAGAAGATACCGTACCTTCACTATGTGCATGTGTGTGTGTGTGTGAGGGAGAGAGAGATTAACAAGAAAGAAAAAAGTGTGTGTTTGTGTGTGTGTGTGTGTGTGTGTGTGTGTGTGTGTGTGTGTGTGTGAGAGAGAGAGAGAGAGAGAGAGAGAGAGAGAGAGAGAGAGAGAGAGAGAAAGGACCGAGGAGTTATATAAAGAGATGGCTCGATACAACTTACCATTTTTTTCCATCTTTCCTCCTCCACCTCTCTACTTACCTTCACTCACCATCTCTACTCCTCTACCTCTCTACTTACCATCACTGACCATCCCTCATTTCTATTCCAACCTCTCTCTCAGCTCTACTCCAACCTCACCCTCCCTTAGCTATCTATACAAACCTCTATCCACTCTACCTCAATTCTCTCCTCCAACCTGTCTCTCTCTCTTGACTATCTATAACATTCTCTATCTACTGTAGCCCATTTCTCTATCATCTTTCCCTCCAACTGTCCCACATACCTCTCTCTCAGTTGTACTTACATCCCGTGCTCTGGACACCTTCACCACTATCTCTTGCTCTTTCCTCTATCTCCCCTTCTCATCCTCTCCTCCTATCCCTCACTTTGCCAACACATTCCTCCCACCTCCATCTCTCTCTCTCTCTCTCTCTCTCTCTCTCTCTCTCTCTGTGTGTGTGTGTGTGTGTGTGTGTGTGTGTGTGTGTGTGTGTGTGGTGTGTGTGTGTGTGGAAAGCTCTCATTTCATCGTTCACGTGGGTGGTGTGGGGGTTGCAAACCACACCACCTATCATCGGAAGGATCTTTGTTGGTTCTATCTGGAGCTGACATAAATGCACCAGCTGGTTATAATGTGTTTGCCCTAGCAAAATCTGTTGAAGGTGAACCGTCAACATTTCCTTTGCAGAATGCAGGAAAAGGTAATAGCTCTCCTCTTTATGTTTTGGATGCTAAAGTTTCCGCAGAGTATGTTGCATTCTTGGATTCCCCTGTGAAAGCTACTACAACACTACAATCAGCCGAAATACTGTTGCTTTCTTCTGATGAAGAGAAAGAAGAGTTTCACTTTAACCCCACCAACAAAACACCCCAAAATGTGGTGGTCGACCTAGACTCCCCACTACAAGAGGGATGTAAGAAGGACCGGGCACCGATCGGTGATTCCTTTAGCATAGTGGAGCTAGTGTTAAATCCCAATATGAGATCTCCGAAGCTGAAGACCTTGATTGCAACATCGGAATGGGAGTGGGTGGAAGAAATTCCATCAAGCTACAATGGAAACATGGTGTTTGAATTTCCACCTCAACCTAATATCAAGATGTCAGCTATGGATGGAATGGAGCAATCAGTGGATGGACATGTGTGGACAAAACCAACAACCACAAACATCAAATTTCCAGCAACAATAAGGAAAAGCTATTGCGGAGGTGATTTCGAATGTGTGTTTGCAGAGTGCTCGCAAGTGTTATCTACAGGAAAACCCAACCGTTCGTCTTGGACAGGTATTCATTATTCTTTTTTTTGATGTACAAGGGAAGAGTGTCAAAATCACAATTGTAGGCATGGAATAACAGGTAAACTAATTGAGAGACCAATGCTAAATGGTGACTTGCAAAAGTATGGAACCTTGAAGTGCTTCTATTGTCAATATGTGCCTGTTATGCGAAAAACCTGCGACTGCCAAGTATACTACATAATGCCAACCGACAAACGCATTTCTCGAGCCATGGTGCACCAAGGCTTCCATGACCATGATGTCAAACTAGGTTCATCCAAAAGTACCATTGCAAGGGTGAAGTCTTTGGTGGCTGAGGCCGTTGATTCGCTTGGCATCCAAGCTGGGCCGAGAAAAATCCAAATGGAGGTGGTTAAGCTTATTTCCCAACTGTCCTTCAACCTTCTTCAGGTGAATGCACTTCGCTTGGACAAGTAGAGTTGTCAGTTCTACTTCAAGAAATATTTCCTCTTGTTAAAAGCCAAAGGTATGGGAAATGCATTTTAATATACTTTATAAACTTAGAGTCTTATATATTTCTAAACTTTCATGATGTTCTACACAGAATTAAGAACTGGGTGCATAAATTTCGTGGGGAGTCGAGTGCTCGTGGAGAGGAGTCATTGATAATTGACTTAAAGAGACGCTTGACATTTGTGTTTATCCACGGAATGCTTTTTCCCAGTCAATCTAATAGAGAGGAGGATAGATGTTTTGTATTCAAGATGTCGACAACAGGTCCTGGCTCAGGCATAGATCTTGTCAATAGAATGCGAAGAAATGGAAATGGAGATCTAAAAAGAGCGTGGGTTTGCTTTGATCACGTTAGACGGGTAGAAGGATGGACAACCATGGCAGCCCATGTTTACGATCCAAGGCAAGTTTTAATTTAATTCTTTTAATTTTATGTTCAATACATCCTACAACCTATTCTAGAACAAATTCTAGAATACTAAACACATATTGACACATACTTAAATGTTAATGTGGCTTTGTCTTGATGTTCAGTGTCCAAGAATTAATGACAATTGCCATATGTGAGATGAAAGAAGAGGACACTATAGCACAAATGATATTTTGGCAACAAATGATCATCGTGCTAGAGCGCAATGGGGTGCCCCACCAGATTTTGTTGGCTTTATGGCAGATGAAGCCCAAGCAAACTAGAATGCGGTGCGCACAATTTTCAATGGAGGTCCGGATATGGTGATGAAAGGTAGGGAGAGATCATGCCTTTTCCATTGGGAACAAAGTCTAGGGATCCACACCACAAAATATGTTCTCAATGCATTTCAAGACGAGCACAAACGACTGTGTCGACTGTGGCGGTGCGCGCGTAGCAGTGAAGATGCAGAGGGCCAATATCGGTTCATTCGAGCTTGGTGGGCAACAGGAAAGGTGGCAGATGGGAATCTAGGCCCAATGGAGTGCTGGTTGAGTTGGTGGCATGTGAGGTACCCTCATTGGAGGAAGGAAATTGTTGGTGTAAGTTTTCAAATTTATTCTACAATAGTTTGTAGGATGTCCATTTAATTAGACCCTTCATGATATCAAAGAAGTAAATTTATTTATTTTTTTGTAGGCTTTAGATGACTATTGCATCGAGGTCGTCCCTCGAACAAATCTCTCAGAGTCACGTCACGCTTCATGGCTAGCAGGCGAAGGTCACAAGCCTAAAATTTCTTCGTACGATGCAACAGTTTCGGATATTGGGAACACTCTTCTTCAACAATCCAAAAGAATGGCATATACAGAGGGTAAGTATATACGAAGCGGACCAAGCATAAGCAAGATGAGAGACAAGGTAGCTTCACGACAATTTCACACACCTACTCCATCACAGAGTAGCCGTGCTGTGAACGATGCAATTAGAGGAACTGATCTTCCAAAGGTGCCAGAGTTTTTTGGAGACCGGGTTACAACGACAAGGCGATGCAAGACATTCGGCAATGTTATAGGCGAGGGGGCAAATAGTTCACACAGGCCAGAGTATGTCACTCAAAATGTTGCTCGACAAAGAAAGGATCGAAAGGTTTCATTTGGAGATGCATCACAGGTAATCCAAGATCAGTATATGGACGAGGAGAATGAAGGGGTGACAATTAGGGCCATCGAGGTTGACATAAATGACACCATGTGGGCAATCCGCAGGTGCAAACCGGGGTCTAAGTTCACTTGCCAAGGAAAAATCAAAGGAGGAAAGTGCAAGAAAAAGGTGAATTTATGCAAAGAGGGAACAGCGGCACCAAGTTTCTAGGGGAAACGCAACTGGGAGGGGCGTAACAATGAGGCATGGGTATGGTTTTGTAGTGATGATGTCAAACATGTGTGGGATGTTTGTCCATATATTGTAATGCTGCCTCCAAGGCCCCACTTGAGTTCCGATGCACAGGCACGGACTTAACAAA